>NC_059339.1:42568552-42874073 GCF_018350155.1 Leopardus geoffroyi
AGGTGGGGGTACAAATAAATGACTGGCCACTAAATAACTACATACACATATATATATACACACATACATAAACACAAATAGGTTAGCTGTAAGACTGTAAAGGAAAATGTTTAAAGATTAAAGATGGCTCATCTGTGTTCTCTGTCAGGGCAAATCGTAAGAGAAGATTGTGAAAATTGGTTACCAGTAGGAAACAAGAATGGTATTTATTGCTTATTCCAGGATTAGTTCAGAAGGAAGGCAGTTCCTCCTCTAAGAGATTTCTGAACAAAAATATATTAGATTACTTGCTAAAGAGCTGATATAATACTATTCAACCAACTAAAATAAAAATAATTATAAATACACATGATTTCATGATTTTTATGATCAAGCTAATTTTGCTTTTCAAGACCTGACTCAGATCTATTAAAACAAAAGCTATAGCAACTGATTTGGACCAACCAGCAAAACAGACTTCTAGTATGGACAAGATTTATTTCCCTCTGTTTCACAGTTAACCAATCTTTTTGTGGTTTTTGTTTTTGTTCTTTTTTTCTTTGGGGGGGGGGTGGTTCTTGTTGTTGTTTTTATAGAGAAAGATCCCACTCTGTCATCAGATGATCCAGAGGGAACCAGAAAAGGATTAGACATTTGAAAGACAAATATGGATGAAACCCATTTCCTACATGAAGTTATTTAGTATGAGTTGTTTTGGTGACTAATTTTGTTCTGTTTTGTTAAATGATTATACTATATGATGTCCTCTCTGCTTATGTGTTTTCTGAGGCTCTGGGGTGAGTGAGGTACATTAGACCACACAGAGAAGGAAAATTAGGAGTGGCAGCTGCCTACTAGTTCTGATGGCAGAACAAATAATGTCTATCAGGAATTGAAAGCAGAGTTGGTTTCTGTGTTGTTCCTCATTCTTCAAGCCAAATGTTAATAAGTGATTTTCAGCACTTCAGACCCAGACTGTTGAGTTAGGGAACAATGATTCCCGTGCATAATGGTGAAACAAACAAAATAGCTAATCTCCTTTAAAAAAAAAAAAAAGATCTCCTTTTAAAATCCAATAATTTTAGGGGTGCCTAGGTGGCTCAGTCAGTTAACCATTTGACTCTTGATTTTGGCTCAGGTCATGATCTTAGGGTTGTGAGACTGAGCCCCACTTCACACTCTGCCCTGAGGGTGGAGCCTGCTTAAGATTAGATTCTTTCTCTCTTTCTCTCTCTCTCTCTCTCTGCCCCTCCCCATTCGCTGTTGCACACACACACACACTCTCTCTCTCAAAAACATAAAATAAATAAAATCTTTAAAATCCAATAATTTTAGCCCCACTTTTTAAATTTTTTTTTTCAACGTTTATTTATTTTTGGGACAGAGAGAGACAGAGCATGAACGGGGGAGGGGCAGAGAGAGAGGGAGACACAGAATCGGAAACAGGCTCCAGGCTCTGAGCCATCAGCCCAGAGCCTGACGCGGGCCTCGAACTCCCGGACCGTGAGATCGTGACCTGGCTGAAGTCGGACGCTTAACCGACTGCGCCACCCAGGTGCCCCTAGCCCCACTTTTTAATATGTTGTAATAAAACAAAAAAAAAATGGACTACATACCTTTTAAAATGTTTATGAAATAGTATCAACTTCACAAAATATATTCCTGTATGCTCACATTTCAAAAATATTGAGTGAATTTTACCTCTACAAATGTCAAATCTTGGTTTTATTTTTCCTCCCAGGAATTACCAAAAGAAAAATACATTATTAACATGTGGCTCACAATCATTTATTTGACTACCAGGGTAAGAAATGAAACCATTTTTAAGAAGCAACTGATATAGGGCTAGACTCCTTAAAGTGGACTCAAAGTCTCATGGCTAAGTGGTAAAATATTTCAGAGGATCAAATCTAATAAACTAATAAGAAAGCTAAATGAATGCCATATCTACTGTGCACCAATTTAATTCCATGTTGCACACCATGGTAAACCTCTTAGCTCAACACTTGACAAAATAATTACCTCATTAGAGGAAGCATGTAAGTGTAGTTAGAAATCTTCACTGGACTCAGGTTTTCCCAAAGAAAAGCTTTATGTAATCTATTTTCCACTTGGAAAAAGAAAATGTAAACTTAAAAATGCCATCAGGTTTTTTGGAGAGTTAAAAAGGGACTTTAAAAGAAAATACAAATGAAATAAAGAATAAAATAAAAACAATGCCATATTGATGGAATTAGAAAAAAAGAAGGAAATTTTATATGTGGTTTTTTTTTATTCCCTCCTGTATTCATTAGAGTAGCAGAGTTCCAAGTTTTGCTTTCTTTGTGGAGTATAACACATATTTTCAGAAAATAGGGTTATGGGATTCCTTTAAGGTTGGAATGGAAGGAAGGATACTCCAGGCAAGGGATTCTCAACCCTGTGGCATGTTAGCGTCACCTGGGAAGCTTGTAAAACTACTGATGCCTACCTTTCTTCATCAGGATTCTGACTTTAGTTGATGTGGGGCACTGTCTAGGCAGCAATCCTTTTGAAAAGTGATTAGAGTTCCTCTAATATTTAACCATAAGTGAGATATCACTGTTCTAAGTAAATGGTCTAAGTAATGACCATATCATTAGCTGGAGCACTTTTGAGAGAAAAAGGACCCCCCCCCCCATTAATAATTACACTTAAAGAGTAAACAGTCACTGTCATTGGCAAACTGGGAGGTGTGATCACTCTACCACATATCCCATGCTGAATACATCTACAGTGTTCCTGGTAAGAAATAGAAATAAGAGTCTGTATCTCATTACCTGCATAATAAGCAATTCCTTATCTCCCAGTACAATGCCTTAGATATTTTGACAATTGGAAAATACTCCCTGTTAGTTTTACCCCTTATTTCCTGAACTCAGACATAAGAGTTTAACCTCTTCCATATACAGGCCCTTCAGATTTTGGAGATATATATCTTACTCCCTCCTTAGCAACCACATTTTCTCTTCTGAAGCCAATTTTTTTTCACAGCACATTGAAAACTCTTCCATTTTTTAAGACTTGCCTCACATGTCATGGTTTTGAGTTCTCTCATCATGATTGCTCACATCTGAACATTTCCAAAAATAATATAAAGCCAATGAAGTTACCTTCAAATGATTATTATTTGATATACATATATATGCATGAAATGTGGGTAAAGATTTGATAGAGTAAAGCCTGTACAATTCTCTATACTGCTTGTATCTCTTTTCCGCCAACAAGACGAGTTGTAGGCACCCTAATAAATAAGCCTTAAGGCTCTGAGGAAGAAAAGAGCTAACATGAGTCCGTAACTTGTGTGTCCTCAAAGGTTCCAAAGGCATTTTGATTCTACCTAGAACTTGCAAATACTGGCTATGTAATTTACTAGCTAAAGGATGAATAGGGGTTGTTTTGTAATGATCTCTTATCTAGGACAACTTTTAGATATATATACCTGGTCTGTCTAGATTATTATTATAAATTATCCCGTAATTTATGGGCTGTAGCTGGGCTGACTAATGCATATTAGTCATTCAACCAGATGTTGCTATGGGCTAAACAAGACATAAAAATAAAAAGTAGGAGATCCCAAAACTCAATGACTTACTTCTACTAACTTCCCCTGTATGCAGTTAGAACTACTCACCCAAAAGTAAACTACATCTCAGTATGGGAAAAGGATATCTAAGATATGAGTCTGAAAGAGTCAGGACTCTCAGATATGCTGTTGCTCATGACTTACCTTCTTGCTAATCATTAGTAAAACTTGGTTTTCAGCAACCCCACAATTTCCTATATATCTAACAGATCTATTCTTTGGGATTTCAGTTTTGCCCCATTCCTACAGGATTCTCTTTAGGTCCCTAAGATATTTTTGGAACCGCTGTGCTGTGTCCATTGTCTTTGGCTGAAGTCTGTCTGGTTAATGACTTTAGTATTTCCTTTGGAATAAAAACTTGGCTTTCAATTCCAATTTTCCCTCTATACATGGCTTTTTAAAAAAACAGCTTTGAGATATGACTCACATACCACACAATTCATCTATTAAAAAATTTTTTTTAATGTTTATTTATTTTTGAGAGACAGAGAGGCAGAGCACAAGCTGGGGAGGTACAGAGAGAGAGGAGACACAGAATTCAAAGCAAGCTCCACACTCTGAACTGTCAGCAAAGAGCCCGACGTAGGGTTGAACTCATAAGCTGTGAGATCATGCCCTGAGCCAAAGTTAGGATCTTAACCAACTGAGCCACCCAGGTGCCTCTATAATTCATCCATTTAAATTATACTGAGCCTGGGTGGCTCAGTTGGTAAGCATCTGACTTCAGCTCAGGTCATGATCTCCCGGTTCGTGAGTTCAAGCCCCGCCTCTGACTCTATGCTGACAGCTCAGAGCATGGAGCCTGCTTCAGATTCTGTGTCTCCCTCTCTCTCTGCTCCTCCCCCACTCACACTCTCTTTCTCAAAAATAAATAAACATTAAAAAAAAATTTAAAGTGTATAACTCAATGACTTTTAGTATGTTCACAGAGTTGGGCAACCATTACCACAATCTAATTTTAAAACATCACTCCAAAAAGAAACCATGTACCAATTAGTAGTCACTCCTCCACCACCTAACCACCCCCTCCCTAGATCTAGACAGCCTTATATTTTTATAGATTTGCCTATTTTGGATTTTCATATAAATGTACTCTAAAACATGTGGTATTTTTTGACTGGTTTCTTTCAGTTCACATGTCTTAAATGTTCATTCAAGTTGCAGAATATCCAAGGACTCCATTCCTTTGTATTGCTTAATATATTATTCCATAGTATAGACATAACATTCTATTTATTCATTCATTGGTTGATGGATATTTGGATTGCTTGCACTTTTTGGTTATTTATTATGAATAATGGTGCTAGAAACATTCTGGTACTAGTTTTTGTGTAGACATGTTTACATTTCCCTTGGGTATACACATAAGAGTGAAATTACTAGGCATATGGTAACTCAAAGTTTGACATTCTGAGAACTATTGATCTTCTCCATGTACCTCTCCCTTTTATATTCCCACAGCAATTTATGAGGATTACAACTTCTCCACTTACTAGCCAACACATGTTATTATCCACTTTTTTAAATTTTATCATGCTGTCAAAATGTGGTTTTGATTTGTATTTCCCCAATGGCTAATGAGGATGAACTTTCAGATGGTTACTGGATATCTGTATATAATCTTTAGCAGAATATCTTCTCATATCCTTTGCTCATTTTTTCATTACTTCTTTATAATTATTGATATGTAAGTGTTGTAAGAGTTCTTTTTATATTGTGGTTACAAATCCTTTATCGAATATATGATTTAAAAATATATTCTTTTGGGGCATCTGGGTGACTCAGTTAGTTAAGAGTCTGACTTCAGCTCAGGCCATGACCTCATAGTTCATGAGTTTGAGCCCCACATGGGGCTCTCTGCTGTCTGTCAGCACAGAGTGTGCTTGGATCCTCTGCCCCCCCTCCTTTGACTCTCTCTCTCTCTCTCTCTCTCTCTCTCTCAGAAATAAACATTTAAGAAATATTTTCTTTCATTCTGTGGGTTATCTCTTCCCTTTATTAATGATTTCCTTTGAAGTACAAAAGTTTTTAATATTTTTGTAGTCCAGCTTATCAATTTTTGTCTTTTGTTATCAGTTATCAGGTTTGTTTAACTTGAGATCTCTAAGATTCACTCCTAGCATTTCTCCAAAATTTTGTTAGGTTTAGCTCTTATATATAGAACTATGATTTACTTGAATTTAATTTTTTTGTATGATGCTAAAAACAGACCCATCTTTGTTATCTTCCATGTGATACCCAGTTGTTACAGCACCATTCTTTCCCAGAATAAGTTCTCTTGGCATCCTTGTTGAGAACTTACTGACTTTATGTGAGGTTTTATTTCTGGACTCTTAATTATATTCTATTGACCTATATGTCTATTCTTATCTTGATCACTCTACTTTTATACTAAGCTTTGTAATCAGGAAGTGTGACTCCCACTTTTTTCTTCTTTCTCAAGATTCTTTTGGTTATTCTGGGATGCTTGGATTTCTATGTAAACTTTAGGACTATCTTCTCAATTTCTGCAAAAAGATAGCTATACACATTTAATTTTGGTAGGGACTGTGATGAATTTGCCATATGTAGATCAACTTGTGAATATTGTCATTTTAACAGCATTAAGATTTATGATCCATCAATATCACATATTTTCCATTTGCGTAGGTCTTCTTTAATTTCTTTTAGCAAATTTTTGCAGTTTCAGTGTACAAATCTTGCACCGCTTCAGTTAAATTTATTCCTACTTTGTTTTCTTTTTGACTATTGTAAATGTTGATGCTATTGTTCATTAATTTTAGAATTGTCTGTTGCTAATGTATAGATGTGCAGTTAATTTTTGCATATAGTTCTTTTACCTTATAACTTTGCTAAAATCATTTATTGTTTTTCTAAAGCTTTTTAGTGTATTCTTTGGTATTTTGTATATACTAGACCATGTCATCTGCTAATTTTACTTCTTTTTTTTTTTTCAACGTTTTTTTATTTATTTTTGGGACAGAGAGAGACAGAGCATGAACGGGGCAGGGGCAGAGAGAGAGGGAGACACAGAATCAGAAACAGGCTCCAGGCTCTGAGCCATCAGCCCAGAGCCCGACGCGGGGCTCGAACTCACGGACCGCGAGATCGTGACCTGGCTGAAGTCGGACGCTTAACCGACTGCGCCACCCAGGCGCCCCAAATTTTACTTCTTTATTCCTAATTGGAATAACATTATTTTTTCTTGCCTAATTGCCCTTGCTACAATCTCTAGTGCAATGTTGACTAGGAATGGTGAGTGGTCCTCACCATTGTTCCTGATCTTATGCATTCACTTTCATCATTAAGCATGTTTTAAGCTTTAAGATTTTCATAGATGCCCTTTAGGGTTAAGAATTTTTTTTTACTTCTAGTTTAATAAATGTTCTGTCACAGAAATGTACTGGAGTTAGTCAAATGATTTTTTGTTGACTGCTAAAATTATCATTTGATATATCCTTTATTCTATTCATATGATATATTACATTAATTTATTTTCAGGCACTAAACTAATCTTGCATTCCTGGATACATCCCCACTTGGACATGGTGTATAATTACATTAATTGTTTCCAAGTTTGGTTTGCTACTATTTGTTGAGGTTTTTTTTGTTTTGTTTTGTTTTGTTTTGTTTTGTTTTTGCTTACAATCATAGGAGATATTGGTCTATGTCTTTATTTTCTGTATGTTTGTCTCATTTTGGTACCAGGGTAATACTGGCCTCACAGAATGAAACTAAATGTATTATCTCCTCTTCTAGTTTTGGTAGAATTTTGAAGAGTTAGTTTTAATTTTTCTTTAAATATTTAGTAAGATTGACTAGAAAACCTTGGCTGGGCTTTTCTTTGAAGGAAGATTTTTAGTTACATATTTAATTTCTACTTCATGAAGATGCATTCAGATTTTATATTTCTTCTTGTATAAATTTCATTAGTTTGTGTCTTTCTAGGAACTTGTCTATATCATTTAAATTATCTAATATGTTGGAATAGAGTTGTTCAAAGCATTAATTTATAATCTTTTATTATTTGTAAAGTTGGTAATGCATCCTCTTCATTCCTGATTTTAGAAATGTGAGAATTCCCACTTTTTCTTTGTAAGTTCAGAGAAAATTTTTTTAATTTTGTTTATCTTTCATAAAACCAATTTTGGTTAACTGATATTCTCTATTTTTCTCCTTTGATTTCATAAATTTCTATTCAAATCTTTATTATTTCTTTTTTTCGGCTTACAGAGATTTAGTTTATTCTTCTCTTCCAGTATCTGAAGGTGGAAGGTTATATTATTAACCTTTTTCCAACTTTATTGTGGTATAACTGACAAAATTACATATATTAAAAGTGTACAACCTTATTTGACTTGCGTATAACTTACAAAATGATCACCACAATCCAGTTAATTAACACATCCATCACTTCACATAGTTTCCTTTGGTGTATGGGTAGTGGAAATATTCAGATTTTCCATTTCTCCATGATGCAATCTTGCTAGGTTGTATGTCTCTAGGAATCTATACACTTCTTCTAGGTTATCCAAATTTTTGGCATATAATTGTAATAGTTTTTATGACCCTATGCATTTCTGCAGAATCATTTGTAATGTCTCCTCTTTCACTTCTGATTTTATTTATTTCATTCTCTTTTTTCCTTAGTCCAGCTAGTTGTTTATCAATTTTGTTTATATTTTCAAAAAAAGATCTTCATTTATTTTCTATTGTTTTTTGTCTCCATTTCATCATTCTGAATACAAATAATGATATGAATAAGAATACAATGTGAATGACATAATATGAATATCTCATATTCACTATTTCTGCTCTGATCTTTGCTATCTATTTCCTTCCTTCTGCTAACTTTAGGTTTAGTTCTTTTTTTCTAATTCCTTAAGATGTAAAGTTAGGATGTTTATTTGAGATCTTTCCATTTTCTTAATGTGTTTCCATTTATCATTTGCTTATTTCTTATATCTCTATTATTTTTTTAATTCTTATTTATTTCAAGAGAGAAAGAGGAGAGAGCATGCACATGAGCTTAAGAGAGGGAAAGACAGAGAGGGAGGGAGAGAAAGAGAGAGAGAGAGAAAGAGAGAGAGAGAGAGAGAGAGAGAGAGAGAATCCCAAGCAGGCTCTGTACTGTCAGTGGGCCTGCTGTCAGTGTCATAAACCATGGGATCATGACCTGAGCCAAAATCGAGAGTGAGGACACTTACATGACTGAGCCATCCAGGCACCCCTCCCTATTTCCCTTTTACTTTCTTTTTTGTCACTGTCAGTGTCATAAACCATGAGATCATGACCTGAGCCAAAATCGAGAGTGAGGACACATCTGACTGAGCCATCCAGGCACCCGTCCCTATTTCCCTTTTACTTTCTTTTTTGGCTCATTGATTGTTCAGAAGTATGTTGTTTAATTTTGACATACTTGTGAATTTTCCAGCTTTCTTCCTGTCATTAATTTCCAGTCTCATGCCATTGTGGTCAGAAAAGATACTTGATGTGATATCAATCTTCTTAAATTTGTTAAGATATAATATATATCATATTAAATATTAATTTATTTTTAAATTTTTTTTAACATTTATTTATTTCTGAGAGACAGAGAGAGACAGAGCACAGTCAAGGGAGGGACAGAGAGAGGGAGACACAGAATCAAAGCAGGCTCCAGGCTCTAAGCTGTCAGCACAGAGCCTGTCACAGGGCTCAAACTCACAAGTGGTGAGATCATGACCTGAACCAAAGTCAGATGCTTAAACAACTGAGCCATCCAGGTCCCCTTGAATGTTAACTTATAAATATTAATCTAATACAATTAATATAAATTATTATAATTAATATAATTGATATAAATATTAAATACTAATAACATTAAATGTGTTAAATATATAATATATTATATACTATATATGTAATATATATCCTGAAGAATGTATGCATTTCAAAAGAATGTGTATTCTGCTGCTTTTGCATGCTATGTTCTGCAATGTCTATTAAGTTTATTTGGTCTTAAGAATAGTTCTAACCTAATGTTTCCATATTGATTTTTCTGTCTGATCATCTATCCATTTTGAAAATGAGGTACAGAAATCCTCTACTAGTATCATATTGTTGTTGATTAATTGACCCCTTTATCATTCATTATATGATGACCTTCTTTTCTCTTGTTACAGGTTTTGACTGAAAGTCTGTTTTGTCTGATAAAATTACAGCTACCCCTACTGTACTGTATTTTCCATATTTTTTTCCATCCCTTCACTGTCCTTAAATGAAGAGACTATTGTGTAGGCGACTTACATAGGGTGGGATTTTTTTGTTTGTTTTGTTTTGTTTTGTTTTTTCATTCAGCCACTCTCTGTCTTTTGTTGGCAGAAGTCAATCCATTTACATTTAGAATGACTATTTGCTGATAAAAACTTACTAATGTCATCTCATCAATTATTTTTTCTTCCTCTCTTCCTGCCTTACTTTGTGCATTGATGATTTTCCATAGTGGTATGTTTTGATTCCCATCTCTATCTTTGTGAATCTGTATGTTTTTGCTTTGTGGTTACCATGTGACTGACATAAAATATCCTTTACTTATAACAGTTTATTTTATGCTAATGATAACTTAAATCACATAAAAAGAACTTTATCCTTTACTCCTTTCTCCACATTTTATATTACTGATTTCACAATTTACTACTTTTTATGTTATGTATCCATTAACAAACTATTATATGTATAGTTATTTTTAATACTTCTGTCCTTAACCTTTGTAACAGGGTTGTTAACATACCATCATATTGCAGTATTCTGAATTAGAAATATGTACTTTCTTTTATCAGTATATTTTATATTCTCATATGTTGATGTTTCTAATTAGTGTCATTTTGACAATAAATTACATTCATAAAAAAATAATTAAAACATAAAAAAATTAAAAAATTGGTGTCCTTTCCTTTAAACTTCAAGAATTCCTTTCTGCATTTCTTGTAAGTCAGGTCTAGTGGTGACGAACTCCCTCAGCTTTTGCTTGTCTGGGATTGCAAAACTTCCTTTATAAAAGACAGCTTTGCCTGGTTTAAAAAAAAGAAAAAAAGCTTGGGTGGTAGTTTTTCCCTTAAGCATTTTGAATATATCATCCACTCTCTCTTATCCTGCAAGATTTCTGTTGGGGTTCTAATAATATTCTTATAGGTGTTCCCTTCTATGTGAAGCTTTTTTTTTCTCTTGCCAAAATTTCAAAATTATTTTCTTGTCTCTGCTTTTACACAGATTTATTATAAAGTGTTGAAGATATATTGGGGTTGAAGTTTTGGGGAGGGTACCTTGAGCTTCATGAACTTGGATATCCAAATCTCTCCCTAGATTTGGAAAGTTTTCAACTAGTATTTATTTAAATAGGCTTTCTGCCTTTTTCCTCCTTTTTTCTCCTTCTGAGACTCCAATAATACATGCATTGTTTCACTTGATGGTGTCCCATAGACTACAGGGGCTCTATTCACTCTTTTTCATTACTTTTTAAATTTGTTCTCCTCTAACTGGTTGTTTGAAATGACCTGTAATCAATCTCACAGATTCTTTCTTCTGGTTGGTTTTTTTTTGTTTTTGTTTTTGTTTTTTTCCATTTCATTCTTGTGCTCTTCAGATCCACAGTTGCTGTTTGGTTCTTTTTTAATGATTTCTATCAATTACATTTCCCATTTTGTTTGTACATTATTTTCCTGATTTAATTGTCTTTGTTTTCTTATAAATCACTGAGGTGCCTTAAAACAACTATATTGAATTCTTTATCATGGAAATCTCCATTTCTTTGGGATCAGTTACTAGAAAATTATTGTATTCTTTTGGTGGTGTCATGTTTCCTTGATTTTTCATGTTCCTTAATGTTTTCCATTGTTGTCTTCACATTTGAAGAAGGAATCACCTCCTCCACTCTTTACTAATTGCCTTTAGAAGAGCAATTTCTTCTGTCAGCCCTGCTAAGGATTCTGAGGCTATCTTATATCTTTTCTGTAGACACACCTGCTCCACACTTCTTATTCCCTCTTGAGAAGGAATTCTTAAAATTGTTAACTTCTTTCTCAATCTTGTAATGCCAGATTAGGTTTGACAACTTCCCATTTCCTTTTCCTAGGACTGTGCTGAATGCTTAAGTTTGTGTGTCCTCTCCCAATCCCACAGCATTGGAGTTTCTACACATGTTCACAAGTTTTCTGCATAGGCTCGTACTCACTGCCCTCAAAGGCACACATAGGGAGTTGGTGATAGGCTGGGGTAGGGGTGGTAGATGAGATGTGCAGAATGTTTAGAATGCCTGTGGACCAACTGGGGGCATCTGTAGGTGAGGCATCCCCAGTAGTTCATACATGAGCATCCTCATAAAGTCCATGAAACAGTACGTGGGGTCCTCATTCCTAAATATAGCCAGTGAACAGGTGCTCTATTAGTTTAAAAAAGTAAGTGATGATCCCAAGAACCAAGTTCACATTCACCAACAAATGAATGTCTTCCTATCACCCAAGAATACGTTAGAGTATATCTAGAACCAAGCAGTGATTTGTTGAGCTCCTACTATATATCTATCATTGTATAAGGCAGCATGGAAGACGTGGTAAAGACAAAAGACACAAGGTCTCTAACCTTAAAGAGTTTATGCTTTGTTTGGAAAGATAACTTTAATAAACAAGGGTTAAAACACATAGAATACACTATAAAAATATATCAGAAATTCAGTGATGAAAACCATTGTATGTTGAAGTGGTAAAAATTAAGTCTTAAACAACCTGTGATCAGATGTTCTTTTGAATTTGGCCTCCACTACTTCCTAGTGGTGTGATTTTAGGGATATCATTTCCTCTCTTGATTCTTGGTCATCTCCTCTACAAAAATAAACTCTAGTACTTGTTTATGTCAAAGAGTTCTTTGAAAGATAAAATGAGATGAGGCACCTGAACATAATGCCTGACATAATTTAGCACATGATCAACATTAGCTGAATTAGAGAATGAGAATGATCTGGACTGGGCCAGGGGTGGGGGGATGGGGGGAAAGCAGTGGGAGATTTCCAGGGGGGAGAAAAAGTAATATAAAATATCAAAGTTTAAGTAGGATATAAATAGTTCATTTTCCCTTTCTTTTTAAATTAAAATATATCTAAAGCTCTAATAGTTTTGTCAGTTCAAATAAAAAATACACTAATTTCTCAGCCATATCAGAAATATTTTCACTGAAAATATTTCCTAAATATATGCCAATTTAGAATATTTTTTGGCAAGAAGGATGGAGACTACTTGGACCATTGTATCTATTTCAGATCCTTACTTAGAAGCCTGTGAAATGTTACATATTAAAAATAAACTTCAAAGCATGTTATTATATATCTGCTCATAAGTGATTTTCCAAATTGGTTGTCACCTTTTCCTAATTTTGGATTGTGTTTTCTATTTCGAAATGAAATGTTGGCATGCTTACTATTTTTTTTCTTCTTCAAATCTGGATGCCCAACTGTCGAACTTCTAAAATTTTACTTCCTACCACAAGATGAATATGTTTTTAGATACGCTTTTAAATTTGCTCTGATTTATTTTGCCAAAGCAATGGAGTCTGTATGACAAAAAGAGATGCTTGCAACAAACAGAGAAGGAAGAATGAAATCCTTCCAAACATAGGCATTTTATAAATGATTTAACACATGGAAGGGTTGCTAAAGCTGTCTTTCCAAGAGCTCATAAATTCTCTAACTTTTATGTTTCATATTTAAATTTTGCTGCTGTAAGCTATGTTTAGAGTTACATTACTAAAATGTATCCACAAATAGGCAGAATTTTGTGAGAGAATCAAATCTATAACATATTATGCTCACAAATAGTACCTATAGTGATATATAATTGAAACACTACAAATTCTGACACCAGTTAGACTTAATTTAAAATCTGGGTCTGTCATTCAGAAGCTTTGTGGTTTTGAACAAATCACCTCTTATTCCAGAGTCTGTTTCCCAATCTGTAAATGGGGAAATAATAAATGATGACTACATAAAATTTATGAAGATAATACTAGATAGTGAATGTAAAATGACTGCAAATTAGAAAGAGCTCATTAATTATATCTATTATCATTTTTCTTAGAGAATGGAACTGGCGATGATGCAGAACATATGGAATATTATTTAGGAGATATTGAAAACGTGGTCGATTTTAGCTTAGAGACCCAAAATATGAAAATAAACAATATATAACATGTAAAACAATATATGATAAAGAACTAAATGAATAGAACAGGGAACAAATTTATAGGAGTAATTGCTCATAATATAAAAACATGGGCGTTTTATGTAGTGAAAATTGAATGTTACCTCAGAAAGGTTTTTATAGAGGCAAAGGGCAATAGAAAGGATTCTTTTGCCCATGACCCATAAGAAAATAATTTTGAGAATCATTTTTGACATTAGAAAGATTAAACCAACTTTCAAAGTCTAAATATTTCATGATAACTCTATATCAGAGAGATTTATTGCCACTCCCACATTAATTCTCTCTCTTTTGATCCCCTAAACACTTAAAAACATGCAATATATAATGGAATCAAAATGGTAGTTGTGGTAGGCTGAATAATGGCCCCACAAAATATTAATATTTTAATTCTTAGAATCTGTAAATGTTACATTATCTGACAAGAAAATAAAGAGATGCTACATATGTAATTACATTAAAGATTTTGAGATGCAGAGATTATCCTAGGTTATCCTCCTATATGGATACATGTGAGCCCTAAGTGCCACACACATATCGATATAAGAGGGAGACAGAGAGAGACTTGACACAGAATAGAAAAAGACTGTGCAAACAGAAGAGGAAAGTAGAGTCAGAGAAAGAAGGCATTACACCACTGTCTTTGAAGATGAAAAAAGGAGACATGAGCCAAAGAATATAAGAACACAGTTCTAGACGCTGGAAAAGTCCAGGAAGTAAATTCTCAACTAGATCCTCTAGAGGGAGCATGACCACACTGGCACCTTGAGTTTAGCTTAGTGATACCTATTTTAGATTGCTATCCTCCAGAACGGAGAGAATAAATTTCTGTTCTTTTAAGCCAATAAACTTATGCCAATTTGTTACAGCAGCCATAGAAAACTAATACAGTAGATAAAACACATTTTTATATATTTTCTCTTTTAAATCCCCACTGAAGGTCCTATATAACATTGAACTAAAGGAAGGAATGTTTCCTGAAGGTCTATATGTTGCCCACTTAAGTTCCTCAAGAACCCCTCCTGCCTCTATATCCAGAATGATTTCTTGCCAAACATGCATTTCCAGGTTCTAAAACTAATAGTTCTTTTTTTTAAAATTAATTTATTTTTGAGAGAGGGAGTGAGGGAGAGAGCACACACAAGTGGAGTGGGGGGAGGGGGGAGACAGAGAGAGAGGGAGAGAGAGAGAGAGAGAGTGTGTGTGTGTGTGTGTGTGTACATGAGCCAGGGAGGGGGAGAAAGAGAGGAAGAGAGAGAATCCCAAGCAAGCTCTGAGCTGGTGCAGGGCTCCATCTCACAAATGGTGAGATCATGACCCGAGCTGAAATCAAGTGTCAGATGCTCAACCGACACCCCAAGAATAATTCCTTTTTTAAATAAAATGGAGTAGACTTTCTTTTTTTTTTTTAATTTTTTTTTCCAACGTTTATTTATTTTTGGGACAGAGAGAGACAGAGCATGAACAGGGGAGGGGCAGAGAGAGAGGGAGACACAGAATTGGAAACAGGCTCCAGGCTCTGAGCCATCAGCCCAGAGCCTGACGCGGGGCTCGAACTCACGGACCGCGAGATCGTGACCTGGCTGAAGTTGGACGCTTAACCGACTGCGCCACCCAGGCGCCCCTGGAGTAGACTTTCTAAAAACAACATGAACACCTAGTTTGGTTGTTGGTAACCAGAGTAAAACTTTGGCATTCTAATATGTTGAAGAATGCTAGCACAACAACCTCCTGCTCTTTTAGGCCAAAACAAATCCTGCTTTCATTCCTAGAGTACACTATCAATCATATATCTTAAATTTTCACTTTTAAGTTTGCATAGGCAACTATATATTAAGTCTTTGAGTAAAGGCTGCAGAATCTGCCCCAAGAATTGAGTATTTATCAGGAAAGTTTTTTAAAAAAGGAAATTATAATTCCAGTTAGAACCATGCAGATATCCAAGATGTTTCATCCCTAAAATAAGAAAAGAATGTCATGAATAAAGAACAGAAAATAAGACAGAACTTGTGATTGCCAAAAAAATTTTTAATTTCCAAAAAAATTAAAAATAAAGTAAAAATTGTCAGGATTAGAATATAAAAATCAGTAAAATCTCCCAGAGTATATTATAAAATAATAAAAATAGATATATGAAATGAGGGAAAAACAATAAATATATAGTAAATATGTAAAACAAGAATTCCAATATCAAATTAATAGAAATTCTGAAAAGAATAGAAATTCTAAAAGAAAGGAAACTAAGAAAGGAAGTATACAAAATCTTCCAGAATTAAATGAAGCAGTAAGTCTTCAAATTTAGACACTGACCACCTACTGATCACATCATATGTACTTAGACTTATCATTGTAATATGTTATTACATCAAGTGTTCTTATGATTTCCAGAGAGAAATAGATTTTTTTTATGCTTAAAAGATCCAGAATCAAATTGATGTTAGACTTCCCATAAGCAATACACAATGTTTGAAGACAATATGTTCTGAGGGAAATGACTTCAACCTAGAGAAATATGCCTAGCAAAACAATCAATCTACTAGGAGAAATACAAATTACATACATTTTCAGCAATCAGGAGTTTAGAAAATTCACCACCCTCATTCACTTTCCCAGGAAGCTACTTGAGGGTGCATTCTAACAAATAAGAGAGAAACAAGAAAAATGAAGACATGAGATTCAAGAAACAGCAGGTCAACACACAGAAATAGAGTAAATAGAAGTTCCAGGACTACAGCTGCATAGCAGAACAAGAAAGCAGCCAGTCCATAATGGAACAGAATGATGCAAAGCTCCAAGAGAAAAATCTCTGGAAAACAAAGAGGTAAATCATTCAATAGTTACTATGTGCGAGAGACTATAAATACCAAGTATGGAAAAAAGGTCGAAAAAAAGGCTACTTGAATTTCAGGGGGCAAAAAAAGGCTGTGAAGAAAATTCATAGTGTATTAGCCCTCATATCAAGCAAAACATCAATGTAGAACACCGAGTTAATGAGAATCAAGTTGAATGAAATGGGCTACAGGAGATGCACTGAATACATATGAATTGGGAAAATATTGTTTAAGTATCTTCTATCAGCAATGGGGAAAAAAAGATAGTGAAAACTTATAAGAAAAAAAGATAAAGAAATACATGATTAACATATGAAGCAACAAAAATAATATCATGATGTTAAGCAATTGGATGAGTATGAAGAGATTCATCTTTGCACTTGATGTTAAGAGTACTTTTCTTTGCATATCCAAAGGAAAACAAATAGTGAGTGGCATCTACAGTGGAAATAGATGGAAATTATAATAGCACATTAAATATCTCTTTAGTAATAACAGATCACCATGATAATTTATACATTGTTCATCATTTCGACTTTTAGAATCTACCTATATACAAAGCACATAAGGCATAAATATGGCTGCAAGAAATAAAAATATAAATTTTTGTAAGATAAAGGTAAAAATGACACAAGTTAGGAAGTTGTTAGCAAAAGGGGATGTGAAATGGAAGGAAGGGTAAGGAGAGTAAGCTATCATCTTACAATGTAAAGAGTCAAGAGTTATGACCATAATTAAAGAAATAAATGTAAGTTTAGATATAATATTTATTTAGAAGCTTAATAAATTATTCAAAGTGAGTTAAAGAAATATTGGGGAAAACAAAAAAGATGACATAATGATAATGGGAGAAAAGGTACCAATGTAACTAAGTTAAATCCTATCCCATCACAGCAAGAAGTCATATATAATGTCTAAAATTGATAAATCAAAAAAACATATATTAATTAGCAATATGATTAGTATTGACAAAGGACTTTAAAAAATTTTTTTTCAATGAACTGAAAGCAGTTCAGTCCGAACTGACTTTTTCTTTGGTCAGAAAAAGACCAAATATTAATACTTATTAAATCTTAATAGTAAATAAACAAATGTTCTATCTTTCATATTTCTCTAGAGGTACACATGCACACACACATGTGCATGTAGACGCGCTTCAGGTTGTGGAGTCAAGAAGACTCAGTCAAACGCAGGAATCACAGAATTAGCTGTATGACTTAGGACATCTTCACTTCTCTAAACATCGTGTGATCTAAAAGGTATGATCTGACACTGCAAAATTGTTATAATTAAATGAGATTGAATATTTCAAGGGCTCAATATAGTTTCTGGCAGCAGGAATCTAAATTAATGATAGTTTTCTTACAAAGTCCCTTCCTCTGGTGTGCAGTTGATAATATACAATAGGAACATGAGGTACACCCATTTATGTTAGCTCAAAAACAGTATATCAAACTTTCTTTATTAGCTAGACTTTATAAAACACACCCAGGGCAAGCTAAAGGTAGACCATCTTGACTAATATGTGAAATAACTAAGCAAATTTGAGGTGTCTTTCATTACAAAAGCATGAACAATTAATCCTTGTTTCCCAATGATGTCAGTAATGTATGGTTCTGTAACAACTCTTGTTAACTACTTTTGAAACTGTATGATTGTATATAGCATTAGTGCTTATACAAAGCGATTAATAAATTTATACTAAACATCTACCAAATGCTGAGTACTTTGGAATAGTGTCATCCAGGTTCTTATGATATGGTAGAATATGCACAAAAAGGTACACACCATACAGTTCATGATAAATTCCAAATGACAATTGTCAGCCTTAGATTTGTCCTTGTGATTATAATTAAGACCAAATGCAGCAGCAAGATACAATAAAAATAGCACCAGGATTGATGTTGAGCCCTGGTTTATAAGCCAGCTCTTTGGGGGTGGGGTGGGAGTCATGTTATATTGTCACTTAACCTCTAGGAGCCTCAAGTTCCTCACTAGTAATATATACCATGTAGCCTGACTACCTCAGGCACTGTAGTGAATGCTAAAATGAGTTGACACATGAGAAATTACTCTTAAAGAAAACAGACTCTTGCTGGGAAGCTGCTCCCAGCTGTGTCCAAAACAGTTGCTAAATGTCCATCGATTTCCCCAGAACATATCCTCCAGTTTTCCTACTCTTATTTCAGAAACTAATTTCAACCTTCTTCTCTCTTCCTTCTAACCTCCTGTCCTCCTGAAGCAGTTACCCAAAAAATAAAAAATAAAATAAAATGAAATAAAAATAAATTAAATCAAATCAAATCAGAATCACCTTTCTTTCCATGGAAACAGAATTATCTTGACTTATGTGTGTAAATGCCAGAGGCCAGAAATACAGCTTAGAACTCTGACTCCCAGCCCCTCACTCTTGTCATGTCATACTGTATATCAATCAACTCAGAGACGACTAGAACGTGAAAAAAAGGTACTTCCAAGTAGAAATTCAATAGGCCACTACCTAGCATTGCCACACTGCCTCTACTCACCCACTGGTTACGTGTCAAGAGGTCAAAATTACTTGAATTCTGTACCTTGACAATACAGAATAATGTCAAATAACCAACTTTCCTCTTTTCTTTTTTTTCTCTATCCTCCAGTGTTTAATGCCATTGTTTAAAGTCTGAAAATAGGGGCGCCTGGGTGGCTCAGTCGGTTAAGCGTCTGACTTCAGCTCAGGTCATGATCTCATGGTCCAGGAGTTCGAGCCCTGCGTCGGGCTCTGGGCTGATGGCTCAGAGCCTGGAGCCTGTTTCCGATTCTGTGTCTCCCTCTCTCTCTCTGCCCCTCCCCCGTTCATTCTCTGTCTCAAAACTAAATAAACTTAAAAAAATAAAGTCTGAAAATATCTATGATGCATCAAAAAAAATAGAGTAGTCATATTATTGATCTGGTGTGGTTATTTCACATGAAGAATTATTTCTTTTAGCTAAGTTGTATGTTGTTACCGCAGTAAAAGAAAGCTGTTTTGCAAACTTGAAATTAAGAGGACCACATTGTTGTCTGAAGCTCTTCAGAACTGATGCCTTCCAAATCCAGAGAGTCAGGCTGAACTTTGCATAGATAATCTTATTGGTATGAGCTCTTATAGGCTCAGACAACTTCACATCTTTGTTTCTAGGCAACCAGAAATACAGAAATATGGCAACCTCATATTTCTAATGTAGAATCATGCTGGCTTCAAGATCATTTATTGTAATGTTTCAGCACTTCGTGTAAGCTTATAAGGCTTAAATTAGTCCTTGGTTGATTAAAAAAAAAAAGTAAACTATGGTTTACTGTCCATTCAATCACCATTTATAGGGTTCCAAGTATGTGTAATCACCACTTAAAAAAGAAAAATAAGGCAAGATCCTTCCCTAAAATATCTTACAATTTAATAAGGAACTCTAAAATACATGTAAATATCTAAACCAGAGTGCTATAGTGTTATAAGATAGGATTTTTTGTACTTGCTAATTTTTTCATTTATTATAATTACCTTTTTATAGGGACTGTACTAGGAAAAGGGACCCTAACATAAATGGGTCTACCCATTACCCATAAATGGGTGTTACCCATATTGTCTCTACCCTCCAAACTTACAATCTAGTGAAGAAAGCAGTTAATAAGAAACTGATTTTACTGATCAGTTTTACTGATTATCATCACATAATAAGTACTATATTAGATGTTCAGGTAGAATATTTGGCAACATGTAAGAGAGACATTTTGGCCTCATCGTAAAGAATTCCCTCTCTTTGAAATGCATCCTTCACCCCTTACTTTACCCACATATTCCTTTGTCATCCTGGTGATATACTCACTCTAAAGGATGGAGCTCGGGCGCCTGGGTGGCGCAGTCGGTTAAGCGTCCGACTTCAGCCAGGTCACGATCTCACGGTCCGGGAGTTCGAGCCCTGCGTCAGGCTCTGGGCTGATGGCTCAGAGCCTGGAGCCTGTTTCCGATTCTGTGTCTCCCTCTCTCTCTGCCCCTCCCCCGTTCATGCTCTGTCTCTCTCTGTCCCAAAAATAAATAAACGTTGAAAAAAAAAAAAGAAAGAAAAAAGGATGGAGCTCAATTTTTAGCTTCTCTGATGCCACTTTTCCTACACTTTTCAGGCAAGTTTAGTTGCTCTATTCCCCTACACCTATCCTAATGCTTAACAAATAGAATATCTTCAGCTTTTTTTAATGAATGACTTTGCAATGAGAATACTGAATGATACTCTTCCATTTAGTTTTTCCAAGACTTGTACTCATCTTTTTAAAGAACCAAGAAATATTGGCTACTAGCCATATGTGGACACTAACATTTAGAAGTTATTAAATCCAATTCTTCATGATGTCTAAGTTGCATAAATCAAATATAACACAAATACAACTTGTTTCAAATTTATCTAGAGACCACTCTTAGTACAGCAAGTTAATACACCCAGTTCAATGGCTGGAGCATCTTGGCTGGTGAGCCCCTAAATGAACATCAATTATTATGAAGTTAACACTAAATGGTTTTTATTCGCCCAGCTCTGTGAACTTTAAAGAGAGAAGCCTCTCCATTCTACTGTGCTATGCACATCAGCCAGGCTTACTAACACACAAGAATTTCCCATTCTTCCCATAATTAGATTGTTAGCTGCACTAAAGTATCTGCTGATTGAGAGGTGACGTTAAGCATCAGTTGTCCAAAGAAATATTAGTCCTAGAGCAATATCCCTCTCACCAACTCTTTCCTTGATAAATATTTTTCTTGTGGAGTCTATTTTTAGTTTTCTTTTCTTTGCTCCTCTTTTTCTCTTTGAAAGCCTGGCTTTATTGCCTTTAGATGTTTCAGTGCATGCAGGCTCAAAATTATATTAAATTGCCAAATTTATAGCAGAGTTGTTGCAGATCAAAGTATTTACTTAAAATATTCAGAAGCATTTTGTCCTCTCTTAAAAAGCCAATTTATTCTTCAAAACCCACTTATATAAATAGAGTGAAACACACAGATACACACACACACACACACACACACACACACACACACACACATGCTTTCTAAGCAGAGAGTGGTATATACAAAACAAAGAGCAGGAATATCAATAAATTCACAATATTTTAAATGTAAAATTTACTTAGAAGCAAGAGAATGTTACAAATAAAAATGAAATCAAAAAGCCAATAGCCCGTATCTGTGTTCTGGTTACTTATTGCTGTTTAACAAAACATCCCAAAACTCAGTGGCTAAAAGCAGCACTTTAATATTATCCCTCATAGTTCAACAGGCTGGTTCTCACTTGGTGTTTCTCATTGAATTCAGTTAAATAACAGCTGGCCTGGAGCTATCTAAAGGTATAACTGGCCTAAACATCCAAGAAAACATTTTCACTGACATGTCTTCACCTCAGTGAGTTGACTGGAATAGTTGGGGAATGTCCATGCATCTCTCTTTCTCCATGTGGTCTCAGTGCTTGGCTACATTGGGCATTCACTCACAGCATGATAGCAGCTGACTTGTCTAAGAGTGCTTGTTTCAAGACACCTCAGTGAAAAGCTGTAAGGCATCCTATAACCTTGCCTCAGAAGTCAGGCAGCATAACTTCCACCACATTATACTGGTTAAGAACAAGTCAGAGGGCCAGTCCACATTCAAAGAAAGAGTACCGCACACGAGCATGAGCACTGAGAATCATGGCCCAAGGGTGGTCCATCTATGGAAACCAGCTAGGCCAGTCTCTAATACTATTTGTTTAAGAATAGTGATATTTCAATTGAATTAGTGATATTTCTAAATTATATTTCAAGTGGTTGGTGCTCAAAAAGTTTGTAGGGAATATATATAGATAACTCAATAGATTTCATAGGATAATATCTCACCATGATAATATTAGCAAATGAAAATGTATTTGACTTTTAATTATTTGTATTTGTAAGCAGTTCAAATAAATGAAATAGATAATTCTTAAATCCTAATGTATGTATTATCAATCACTCACTTTAAAGAAAGTATTAACAAGAGTTTCTCACATACTTCAATAAAAACCTTGTTTTTTAAAAAACAGCATTTGACACATATGACTTGTATATCTTTTGCTTTGGCACATATTCGAACAAGCAGTAGGCAGGGGAAAAAAAGCATTAAACAATAACATGCCCAAAAGATGGAACAGAAAAATAAAGAGAGATACTCCTTCCTGTGACTTCAAAAATATAACAAAATGGGCCAAAGCTTGAGGGAGTTATGGACGTGAAAGGAAAACAATCTCTTTACCACAATGTGAAAAGATATTCTTCAAGTATAAATTTTTATATCTCCCTACTGAAATGGCCTACGTTGCTTACAGTTGAGACAAGTATGACTATGCATACTAATACTATGACTTATTCCAGCACTCACTATTTGGTTAGAGTTTATAACTTGATTTAGACTTGACTAGAGATAGGATTCTGTTGACTAATCCACTTCTGTCTTAAAGCAAGGAGATTATGTTTGTCAGTTTTTGAATGCTATTAGGTTAATTCACTTTAGGAAAGTTAATTGGTTTAGTGTGTTATTTTTAAGAGGAAAAATTATTCCAAAGCTGAGATACTGTAGAGGCTTGTGCCTTCCCACATGGCTACGAATGAACTGAAATGTTTTAAGTCAGCAAAGCTTCCTCACATGGGTGGGTGAATCATGACACCAGGCAAGACTGGAATACCCCTTGAGTTTCTGCAGTTTGAAAATCTGAGAGCAGAATTTGTGGGTTGCCTGAGAATAAAATCATAATTTCTTTCTCAGATCATGCTAGCAAAGGAAGAATAACTTACTAAATAACTAGATAAGATGGCGTGCTTCATACTGGTCTGGGTCTTGAGGCCTCATTAAACCTAAAGATCATTCATCATCATGCTGTGAGTTTAAAGTGAGCTTTATAAAATTTTCAAGATATCAGTTTAAACATGCAATTGTGCAGTATTCTAAGAAATAAGTGTTTAATAGGCCTTATCGATTATTCTGTAACTTTCAGAAATTCATATGCTAATTTTAGTCACTGATGCCTCAATAACTAATTTATATCTAAGCGTGTGGACATCATCTCTTTTCCCAGTAACTACATACTGGCATATTTCATATATTTTTTTATTGCGCTTCACAGACACTGCACTTTTTACAAATTGAAGGTTTGCGGTTAATTCTGCATTGGTAAGTCTGTTGGCACCATCTTTCCAACAGCATTGCTCACTTTGTGTCTCTGTATCACACTTGGTAATTCTCATAATATTTCTAACTTTATCATTATTATATTTGTTATGGTCATCTTTGATCAATGATCTCTTGAAATGCCACAAACTATACCCATATAAGAGTACAAACTTAATGGATAATTGCTCCACCAACCAGCCATTCCCATATCTCTTTCTCTCTCTCCAGGCTTCCCTATCCCCTAAGACACAACAATCTTGAAATTAGGTTAATTAATAACCATAAAATGGCCTCTAAGTGTTCAAGTGAAAGAAAGAGCTACATGTCTCTCACTTTCAATCAAAAACTAGAAATGATTAAGCTTATTGAGTAAAGTATGTCAAAGGCCAAGTAGGCTGAAAGCTAGGCCTCTTGTGCCAAACAGTTAGCCAAGTTGGGAATACAAAGGAAAAATTCTTCAAGAAAATTAAAATGCTACTTCAGTGAGCCCACAAATGATAAAAAAGCAAAACAGGAGTGCCTGGGTGGCTCAGTCAGTTAAACTTCTGACTTCAGCTCAGGTCATGATCTCATGGTTGATGTGTTAGAGCCCTCCGTTGGCTCTGTGCTGACAGCTCAGAGCCTGGAGCCTGCTTCAGATTCTGTGTCTCCCTCTCTCTCTGTCCCTTCCCTGTCCATGGTCTCTGTCTCTCAAAAAATGAATAAATGTTTAAAAAAATGCAAAATAGCCTTATTGCTGATAAGGAGAAAGTTTCAGTGTTCTGGATAGAAGATCAAACCAGCCACAATATTCCCTGAAGCCAAAGCCTAATCCAGAGCAAGGCTCTAACTCTCTTCAATTCTCTGAAGTCTGACAGAGGTGAGGAAGCTGCAGAAGAAAAGTTGAAGCTAGCAGAGGTTGGTTCATGAAGTTTAAGGAAAGAAGCCATTTTTATAACATCAAAGTACAAGGCAAAGCAACAAGTGCTGACGTAGAAGCTGCAGCAAAATATCCGGAAGATTTAGCTAAGGTAAGTAATAAAGGTATCTACACTAAATGATAGATTTTGAATGTAGACCAAACAGCCTTCTATTGGAAGAAGACACCATCTAGGACTTTCATGGCTACAGAAGAGAAATCAGTGCCTGGCTTCAAAGGTTCAAAGGACAGGCTCTCTTATTAGAGCCTAATGCAGCTGGTAACTTTAAGTTGAAACAAATGCTTATTTACCATTCAAAAAATCCTAGATCCCTTAAGAATTATGCTAAATCTACTCTGCCTGTGCTCTAGAAATGTAACAACAGAGCCTGGGTGACAGCACATCTGTTGACAACATGGTTTACTAAATATTTTAAGGCCACTGTTGAGACCTGCTGTTAAGAAAAGAAGATTCCTTTCAAAATAGTACAGCTCACTGACAATGCACCTGATCACCCAAGAGCTCTGATGGAATGTACAATGAAATGAATGTTGTTTTCATGCCTACTGACAAAACATTCATTCTGCAGCCATGAACCAAGGAGTAATTTCAACATTCAGGTCTTATGATTTCAGAAATATATTTCATAACGCTATAGCTGCCATAGACAGTGATTCCTCTGAGGGACCAGGGCAAAGTCAATTGAAACCCTTCTGGAAAGGACTCGCCATTCTAGATGCCATTATGAACACTCCTGGTTCATGGAATGAGGTCAAAATACTATCAACATTAACAGGAGTTTGGAAGAAATTGATTCCAAGCGTCATGGATGTGTTTGAGGCATTCAAGATTACAGTGGAGGAGTAACTGCAAATGTGATGGAAATGGCAAGAGAGCTAGAATTAGAAGTGTAGCCTGAAGATGGGACTGAACTGCTGCAATCCCATGATAACACTTAAACATCTGAAAGGTCTGTGGATCAGCAAAGAAAGTGGTTTCCTGAGATGGAATCTACTCCTGGTGAACATTGTTGAAACAACAACATAGGATTTAGAATATTACACAAACTTAAGTTGGTAAGGCAGCAGCAGGGTTTGAGAAGGTTGCCTTCAATTTTGAAAGAAGTTCTACTGTGGGTAAAATACTATCAAAAAACATTCATGCTACTGAGAAATCATTTATGAAAGGAAGAGTCAATTGATGCAGCAAACTTCATTGTTTGTATTTCTTATACTATTTTTTATATTTCCACAGCCACCCCAATCTTCAGCAATCACATCCTGGTCAATCAACAGCCATCAACATAGCCAAGATCCCCCACCAGCAAAAAGATTATGACTTGCTGAAAGCTCAGATTATAGTTAGTACTTTTTAGTAATAAACTATTTTTGAATGAGGGTACATATGTACATTTTCTAGACATAATGCTATTGCACACTGAATAGGCTACAATATAGTGTAAACATAATTTTAATCCACTGGGAAACCAAAAAAAAATTATTTGATTTGCTTTGATGTGGTGGTCTGGAACAGAAACAGAAGTATTTCCACGGTATGCCTGGCATTGTGTTCCATATTTTAACATAAAAATTGCTGTTACAACAGAGGAGATAAATCACAGCCCAAAAAATTTATTGCCTTATAGTATATTTTATCTTGCAATTTTTGAGGGGAAAGAAACGTATATTTTCTCTTTTTTGACATATAAGCTTTCAAATTCAGTAATGGTGTTCAGATACTTCATAATCTATAGTAATAAACTCACCTCAGTCCATAATGATTTTTATTACTGGTTATTTGGGTGTGGGGGAAGGATGCAGTGTAATATTAATAAGAAAATAAATCTTTTGTATTTAAAGAGACACATGTATCAGAATTACATTGTTCAAATAGAATGTATTAAGCAAGTGACTATTTACAAGTCTCTAGGTCATTTTACTGGAATAAATAGTTTAAGGACATGAAGTTTGCAATATCTACTTTCTTGTGACTCTGTGTGAGGTAAGCAAGGAATGAAGTTGGAAATTGACAATGGAGCAGAGAATCCAGCTTACAATAAACCACAGAGAACTAATTCTTGGTTATTCTAGTAATTGTACTGCCTCCATATAATAAGGATTTGATGATGAGAAAAAACTCAAACAAATAACTAACTATAAATCCAAGGTAGAGCAATACACTGTCTGGATCAAGATTGGCATATTATTGACCATGGCCCCTTTTTGTGTAGCTCCCATGCTAAGAATGGTTCTTACATTTTTTAAAGGGTTGTAAAAACAAAATCAAAAAGGAACAGAAGAAGGAAGAGGAAACCATATGTAGCCCGAAAGAACTAAAATACTCACTTGCTAGTCCTTCACAAAAAAAGATTGGAGACCCCTAGCCTACATCAGTCTACCTTGAAGGAGGCCTGCAGAGAGGTTTAGGAGAGGTATGCATGATAAGCAAAGGATAGTAACACAAGGAACATGGGTGTACATTTTGCACCAAGGATTCAGGTTGCATCTTTCTGCTTGCAATTGACTTACATATTGCAAACCTATTGTACTCTTGGTTGAATCTGTTTGTAGTTAGTCTAAATAATTACTTAAATATTTATAGATTCGGGTTGCCTGGGCATAACAGTCTGATAGAAAATGTGGGCTATTCATTTAACTTATTTTCTCACCTCTTCTCTTTGGAAAAGCCTAGAATCCTATAAATTACAATGCCCAGACCCCCTTGCAGCTAAGGTTCTAGATGTAAATTAGGTTTCATTACTTAGATACCCTCAAATGAGATTTGAAAATAGAAACTATTGTTACTGGTAAAACAGGTCATGGTGACATGAAACTTAAGACAGTTCTGGTGCCTGAAATAAGTCTCCAGTCACCAGTTTTGCGAATGTGAAAGCCGTTAAGAGAGCAGCAATTGTGGAAGTCAACAGCGGCTCACACAATCTCTATTTGGTTTACAACTGTGATGATCTGCTCTTATAAATTCGTTTATATGCTTCATTTCTTTTACTATATCCCTTTCTACATAAAATTGAAGTGATATCTTTTTCTTGCACTAAAATCCGATTGCAATAGTGAGTCAGATACAATTATCTAACTACACTTGCCTCTTCACTAATTTCAGTGATGAGAATGATAAAATTTCTCTTTTCTTCCTCTTCTCTGATGATTTGCTTCAGGCAAAAATACTCTTTTGAGACCCTGGTTTTTAAGGTTATATCACCAGACCAAAGTATAACCTTTCACACTGGTCAATAATATGTATAAGCCTCCCCTTATAGCAAATAATTATAGGCATCACTTTCAAGTCCATTACATAACTCTAGTACAAGTATTCCTAAATTTTTTCTTTTTTTTCAATGTTTATTTACTTTTGAAAGAGAGAGAGAGAACATGCACACAAAGCAGGGGAGGTGCAAAGAGAGAGGGAGAGGACCTGGAAGTGGGCTCTGCTCTGACAACAGACAACTCGATGTTGGGCTCAAATTCATGAACCATGAGATCATGACCTGGGTGAAGTTGGATGTTTAACCAACTGAGGCACCCAGGTGCCCCACGTTCCTAAATTTCTTAGAAACACTTTGCACATGCAAAGCACATTGATGTGCATGATTCAATAAATTGCAATCTTAACAAAATGCAAACCAGAAAGGAATGAGAGACACAGGTCAAAAACACAGCAGAGCAGAGTATGAGGCAGTGTACATAACCCCAAGTAGAAAATACAGAGAATGTTTAACAAATGTCTCCATAAAATAAAGCTGAATCACAATTTCCTGGTGCGACACAGTGAGGAAGACAGTAACAGCAAGAACCAAGCAACATGCTCTTTGGAAAACTAAGAGACAAAAGGAACAAAGTCTCTTACCAACTAACAACTGTTATCAAAAACAGCCCATTTAAACAGTTAGCATCAAAACAGCTATGGGTCATTCTTTGCTGCTACATTCATACACTTTGTAAGCTTTTTTCCCTGATAGATTACAATATTACATAAACTGTAAGAAACCTGTATGCTCTACAAATAGTTGCAACTATTTATAGTAGAATATATAAACCCATAGTCTATATTCAATCTCTTCCCATTATTCTCCTTAAGGGGTCTAGGACCAAGATATGTAAGAGAATGATAGTTAATTTTACAATGATATATTTAAAAATAAACCATAGTCAGATAACTCTAAATTCAGAGGACAGAATATTAAAATTTGCACTATGCTCTATGGCCATGTGGAACAACAAATATTCCCTGGGGGTAGGAGAGAGAGAGGGAATCTTTATCCTTATCCATCCGGATATAGAGTTGAAAAATGCAAACTCAATGAAAAGGTGACAACCTCCAAACACCATCAACGTCTATCAGATCTGTTCTCTCTTTTTTAAATTTTTTAAAAAAATTTAAGTAGTATCTATACTCAGTGTGGGGCTCAAACTCACAACCCTGAGATCAAGAGTCACATGCTGCCTGAGCCAGGCAGTTGCACCTGTATCAGATCTCTTCTTGCCAATAAAGTAATTTATCCTATTCTCCAGAACCAGATCAACATTCCCATGACACATTCAACTTTTCTTATTTCTGTGACTAACATTGTGATTAATTTTTTTAAATTACTCATTCAATAAATATTTATTAAGCATCTACTTAATGATGGGAATATAGTGGAAAAGAGAATAACAGACACATTCTAATGCCTGGCTAGCAGACCTTGACTCACTATTGATGGAAAAGATAAACCAACCCCACCATCCCCACCCCTGCCCTCCCCAAAACTAACCTCTTATCAATGACTGAAATCTCGCCAATGTGGTAATAATTCCAGATAGCTAGTAGGTTTATGGAACTTGCCTAAAAATACAATCAGTGGTTAATTAATGTTATAACAGAAACAACATACTATGATCACTTTAAAATAAGTAACACATTTTTCAATTTTACTGCATTTTCTATTGCTTTGTTTATAAACACAAAATATGTACCAATTATGAAGTTTGACATCCATCTCCCCACTACATGGAATTTTAGGAGGAGTGTGATTTTTCTATTTGCCTCATTAGTACTTCCAATCATCATGACAGAGACTACAATTCCTAAAAAACAGAAGCTGGCAAGAAAATGGTAAGTTCAGTAAGAACATATTATATCTTAGTCAATATGTCCCACAATCAAAATGTGGGAGGTTCACATCTTAGGTGAATGTAATAACTCAAAGCATGCTAATGCTTCTGCAAAGACAACTAGAAAAAATCTAATATACTAAAATCCCAAAGAGAGAACATTTCTTAGAGGAACTTAAAATCACCCATGGGCATTTACCAATTCTGATAGTGGGCTGAGGTCAGGTTTAGCCCAAGCAAAATGTCTCTGCTGGGGGTAAAAGAAAAACATAAAGACATTAGTGATCATGTCAAGTTGGAATAATAAATTCTAACCTTGAGAGTCCTCAAATGCACTCTTTCTCCTAAAAGACATCTGCTGAGTTTTGGAGCTGTGTTTGAGGCCAAGGAGTTAGGAAGAAAACTTCTGAAGATAATGGTAAATTTCTTATAGTCTCACAGTACAGATGAAACAAAGCTGTGTTGAGAAAAGACTTTCTTCCTCCAAAAGCCAGTCTTCCCCCTCAAGGCACTGCATATTTTGATGTTGCAAGCAGTTAGATTCTGGAGTTTTGACTTGGGAAAATCAGAAAGACAAAACTAAATCTCCTAAATAGTTCAAAGAATGTAGACACAAACATTTAAAGACACTTGATCAAAAGCCTAGAAAGTCTGTGAAGAACATGAGATAAACAGAAGTATACTGAACTTTACTAAAAATGCTAGAATCAAAAGAGAGGCACCTGGGTGTCTCAGTCAGTTAAGCATACAACTTTCAGGTCATGATCTGCAGTCTGTGATTTTGAGCCCCAGAATGGGCTCTGTGCTGACAGCCCAGAGCCTGGAGCCTGCTTTGGATTCTGTGTCTCCCTCTCTCTTGTCCCTTGCCTGGCTTGCGTTCTCTCTCTCTCTCTCTCCCTCTCTCTCTCCCTCTCTCTCCCTCTCTCTCTCCCAAAAATAGGTAAACATTAAAAAAAATTAATAAAGAAAATGCTAGAAATCAAAAAGACTATAATACCATAACAGATTTGAAGAATGAGTTTAATAAACTGAACACAGTTGAAGAAAGAAAACAATGAGCTTGAAGTGTCAATAGAAACTTCAAAATTGAAATGCAAAGACAAAAAAAGAATGAAAAAGATAGAATAAAATATTTAAGAACTATGAGACAATCACAAAATCTGTAACATATGCATAATGGAAAAAGGAGAAGAAGGAAGAGGAGGAGGAAGAAGAGGAGGAGGAGGAGGTGGAGGGAGGGGAGGAGGCAGAGGAGAAAGAAAGAAAGGAACAGAAGAAATATTTGAAGTAAGTATGACTGAAAACTTTACAAAATTAATGATAGATGGCAAACCATAGATCTAGGAACCTTAGAAGACATCAAGCATAATAAATGCTCCATTCTATACCTAGGCATATCATTTTCAAACTGGGGGTTTGAAATGGGGGGGACAAAGAGAATATCTTGACAGAAGCCAGAGAAAGGGAAAAAGTATGTTAGCTAATAATTAGAACAGAAATCAACGAAACTGAAAACAGGATATTAATGGTGAAAAAAAATCAGCAAAACCAAAAGCTAGTTCTTTGCAGGGGAAAAAATCAGTAAATTATATCAGCATCAAACAAGGCAAACAAAGAAAAAAATAGGACATGAATTACTAATACCAGAATTGAAAGATGGGACATCACTACACATCCCATGGACATTAAAAGGATAATAATTTTAAAAAATTGGGGCGCCTGGGTGGCTCAGTCGGTTAAGCATCGGACTTCGGCTCAAGTCATGGTCTCCCAGTCTGTGGGTTTGAGCCCCGTGTCAGGCTCTGTGCTGACAGCTCACAGCCTGGAACCTGTTTCGGATTCTGTGTCTCCCTCTCTCTCTGCCCCTCCCCTGCTCAGGCTCTGTCTCTCTCTCTCTGTCAAAAATAAACATTAAAAATAATTTTAAAAAATTAACAACTCTATGCTCACATATTTAATTAAATATACCAATTTATTGAAAAATATAATCTGACAAAACTCAACACAAGAAGAAATAGACAGTCCAAAATGGCATATACCTGTTAAGTAAGTTGAATAAGTAAATCATAATCTTCCAAAACAAATGCATCATATCTAGATAATTTCACTAGTGAATTGTATGAAATAATCTAAAAAGGAATAATATCAGTTCTCTAAAATCCTTACCAGATTCAAGAAATGGAGGAGTGAATACTTCCTAACTCATTGAAGGAGACCAGCATTACCCAATACCAAAACCAGACAACAATATTACAAAAAAAATTAAAAAGTATAGACCAATATCTCTCATGAACACAGATGCAAAAATACTCAACAAAATATCTGCAAATCAAATCTGATAATGTACAAAAAGAATTGTGCACCAAAACTAAGTGGGATTTATCCCAGGTATTCAAGTCTGGTTCAACATTAAAAAATGAAGTAATGTAATACATAACATCAAAAGGGTAAAGAAAAATCTCATGATTGTATCAATACAATGCATTCGATAAAATCTAACACCCATTCATGGTAAAAACAAAACAAAACAATTCTCAGTAAACAAGGAATAGAAAAGAACTTCCTCAACTTGATCAAAAAAATCTATGAAACACATATGATTAACATAATATTTAATAGTAAGAAACTCAAATCTTTCCCCACTAAGATCAGAAATAAGGCAAAGATGTCCCCTCTTGCAGATCCTTTCAACACAGTACTGGAAGTACTAGCTAATGTTATAAGACAAGAAAAGGAAATAATAGGTATACAGACTGGGGAGTGCCTGGCTAGCTCAGTTAGTTGAGTGTCCGACTTCTGCTTTCAGCTAAGGTCATTATCTCATGGTTCATGGGTTCAAGCCCTGCAGAACCTGCTTGGGATTCTCTCTCCCTCTCTCTTTGTGCCTTCCCTCCTTTCTCTCTCTCTCTTTCAAAATGAGTAAATAAACTTAAAAATCTACAGATGGGGAAAGAAGAAATAAAATGGTCTTTTTCACATGACATGATCAACATGTAGAATGTTCAAAAGAATCAACCAAAAAACTCCTGGAAATAATAAATGATTATAGTATTCAAGATTAATATACAAGAGCCAGTCACTTTTCTATATACCAGTAATAAACAAGTGGAATATAAAATGAATAACACCACACCTTTTACATTAGCACCCTCAAAATGAAATACTTAGGTATAAACCTAACAAAATATGTATAAGATAAATATGAGGACAACTATAAAACTCTAATGAAAACATTCAAAGAAGAACTAAGTAAATGTAAAGATAACCCATGTTCACAGAGAGGAAAACTCAATATTGCCAAGATGCTAGTTCTTCCAACATAATATATAGATCAATGTAATCCAAATCAAAATACCATTAAGTTATTTTTTACATGTTGACAAACTAATTCTGAAGTTTATATGGAAATGTCAGAAAGAAAAAAAATACACACAGAATAGCCAACATAATACTTACAGAGAAGAACAAAGTCAGAAGACTGACACCACCTAACTTGAAGATTTACCATAAAGCTACTGTTATCAAGACTCTTAATAAAAAAAAAAAACTGTTATTAAGTGTAGTTTTAGTGAGAGAATCAATAAATAAATCAATGGAACAGAACAGAGAGCCCAGAAATAAACTCACATAAATATAGTCAAACAATTTTTGACAAAGGAACAAAGGAAATGCAATGGATAAAAGACAGTAATTATAACAAATGACACTGGAACAACTGGACATCTGCATTCAAAAAAAAAAAAAAAAAAATATATATATATATATATATATATATATATATATAAACATAGACATTACACACTTCACAAAAATTAACTCAAAATGAGTCACAGACCTAAATATAAAATGCAAAACTATGAAACTCCAAGAAGACAACATGGGAGAAATCTAGATGACCTTGGGTTTAGTAATGACTCTTTTAGAAAACCTCAAAGGCACAATCTATGAAAGAGTGAATTGATAAACTGACTTCATTAAAAATAAAATTTTCTGTTGTGCAAAAGTCACTGTCAAAAGAATGAAAAGACAAGAAACACACTGGGAGAAAATATTTGCAAAAGACATATATGATAGGGGTGTCTAGGGTGCTCAGTCTGTTAGGTGTCCAAATTTGAATCAGGTCACAATCCCATGGTTTGTGAGTTCAAGCCCCACATCAGGCTCCACACTGACAGTGTGAAGACTGCTTGAAATTCTCTTTCTCTCTTACAAAATAAATAAAAACTTAAAAAAAAGTCATGTCTGATAAATGATTGTCATTTAAAATATATAAAGAGTTCTTAAAATTCAAAAATAAGAAAACAAAATGATTTTTAAAAATGAGTCAGAGGCGCCTGGGTAGCTCAGTCAGTAAAGTGTCCAACTTCGGCCCGAGTCATGATCTCACAGCTTGTGAGTTTGAACCCAGAATGGGGCTCTGTGCTGACAACTCAGAACCTGCTTCAGATCCTCCATCCCCTCTCTCTCTGCCCCTCCCCCACTCCCTCCCTCTCTCACTCTCTCTCTCCTTCTCTCTCTCTCTCAAAAATAAACATTTTAAAAAATAAAAATAAAAAATAAAAATGGGCCAAAGACCTCAACAGACACCTCACTAAAGAAGATATACAGATGGAAAATAAAAACATAAAAAGATGCACCACATCACATCATTTGAACAATACAAATTGAAATGACATACCACTACACATTTATTAGAATAGCCAAAGTCTGGAATACTGATAACACCAAATGCTAGCAAGAATGTGAAACAACAAAAACTTTCATTCACTGCTGATAGGAATGCAAAATGGTAGAGTCACTGTGGAAGACAGCTGGAGCAATTCCTTATAAAACTAAATATACCTTTACAATATGATCCAGCAATTGCTGGATAACTCCTTGTTATGTAACTAAAGGAGTTGAAAACGTGTATCTACACAAAAACCTGTGCAGAAATGTTTATGGCAGCTTTATTCATAACTGCCAAAACTTAGAAGCAATCAAGATATCCTTCAGTAGGTGAATGGATAAACTATGGTACATTCAGACATTGGAATATTATTAATATTATATTCATAATATAATTAATATACTAAAATTAATATTATTAAGAGTATTAAGAATAAGTATTGTGGGGCGCCTGGGGTGGTTCAGTCTGTTGAGTGTCCAACTCGATTTCAGCTCAGGTCATGGTCCAGGATCATGGGATTGACCACCTCACTGAGCTCCATGCTGAGCATGGAGCCTGCTTAAGGTTATCTCTCTCTCTCTCTACCTCTGCTGCTCTCCCTGGCTCATGCTCTCCCTCTCTCTAAAAAAATTTTTTAATTAAATTAAATAAAAATTAAAAATAATTAATTTAAAATAATTTTTAAAAATAAATCAATAAATAAAAAAGAATAAATGTTATAATCCTTAAGATTATTAAGAATATTATTAACTAAAATGAAATGAGCTACCAAGCCATGAAAAGACATAAAGAAACCTTACCTGAAAAGGTCACATATTATATAATGTAAATTATATGACATTCCAGAAAAGTAAGACACTAAAAAATCACTAATGTAAATTAGGGACACTTTGTGATAATGATGAGTTAATGCAGGTTCATTAATTATAATAAATGTCCTTCTCTGGTGAGGGATGTTAATAATGGAGAGGCTATACATGGATAAGGATAAGAGGCAAATGGGAACCCTCTATACCTTTCCCTCAATTTTTGCTGTGAATCTAAAACTGCTTTAAAAAAATAATAACTAGTAAAAATAAATAAAACCTTATGTATAGAAAAACAACAATAAAAATAACATGGTACTTCTCTTCAGAAACAATAGAAGCAAGAAGTAAATGAAGTGAAATATTTAAGTGTTAAAAGAAAAAACCACCAACCCAGAATTCTGTATTTAGTGAAATGATCCCTCAAAAATGAAGGAGAAAAAGGAGTTTCTCAGATAAACAAAAATGGAAGAAATCTGTCACCAATGGACCTGCCTTTCAAGAAATGCTAAAAGAAATTTTTCAGAAAGAAGGCAAAGTATAAAGATCAGAAATATGAATCTACATAAAGAAATGAAGAGCGTTATAGAAGAAATAAATAAAATATTTTCTTTTTCCTATTCTTAATTGATCTACCAGGCAAGAATTTGTTCCAAATAATAATAGCAACAATGTATTCAGTGATTATACTTTATGAATAAATGAAATAAATGACAAGAATTATATAAGGGACTGGAGGGAAGAATTGAGAATACTCTGTTATAAAGCACTTGTACTACCCATGAAATGGTATAGTATTATTTAAAAGACAACTTTGAGGTGCTTCATTAGTGCAGTAGGTAGCGCATCAGTCTCATAAAAGATGACATTGATTAGTAGAAATGTGTACTGCAAATTCAAGGTCAACCACTTAAAATTTTTTTAAGACAGTGAGGAATATAGAGAGAAAGAAGGATAATTTATATGCTAAAAGAGGAGAAAAAATAGAATAACACCACTAAAGATGTTCAATTAAAACTATGAGTGTCAAGGGGCACCTGGGTGGCTCAGTCAGTTAAGCATCTGACTTTGGCTCAGGTCATGATCTCAAGGTTCATTGGTTCAAGTCCAGTGTCAGGCTCTGTGCTAACAACTTGGAACCTGGGGTCTGCTTCAGATTCTGTGTCTCCCTCTCTCCCACTCACCTTCTGTCTCTGTCTCTCTCAAAAGTAAATAAACATTAAGAAAAACTTTTTAAAATAAAAAATAAGAAAAATAAAACTATGGAAGTCAGAAAAATAATGGAATACAAAATAAACAAAGAAAAAACAATGAATAGAAAATATTAACAAATATGATAGATATCAAAACAACCAAATAATTATTTTAAATGTCGATCATCTAAAACATCAATTAAGAGACAGACTATAAGACTGAATTTGAAAACATAACCAAATTATTTGTTGTCTTTAAGAAACCCAGTTGAGGGGCGCCTGGGTGGCGCAGTCGGTTAAGCGTCCAACTTCAGCCAGGTCACAATCTCACGGTCCGGGAGTTCGAGCCCCGCGTCAGGCTCTGGGCTGATGGCTCAGAGCCTGGAGCCTGTTTCCGATTCTGTGTCTCCCTCTCTCTCTGCCCCTCCCCCGTTCATGCTCTGTCTCTCTCTGTCCCAAAAACAAATAAACGTCGAAAAAAAAAATTTTTTTTAAGAAACCCAGTTGAAGTGTAAAGACACAGATAGATTTAAAAGTAAAAGAATGGAGAAAATATACCAGGCTATCCCTAATTGATAGAAAACTGGAGTAGCTATATTAATTTTAGAGAAAGCAGAATTCAGAGCAAGGAAAAATATAAGGGATAAAGTAGGACATTATATGATGATAAAGGATCAATTCTCTAAGAAGACACAGAAATCCTTAATGTTTATGCATCTAACAACAGTACATCAAAATACATGAAGCAAAAACTGAAAGAACTGCAAGGAAAATAGATGAAGCAACCACTATAGTTGTGGGTTTCAACACCCCTTCATCACTAATTAACAGATCCAGCAGGCAGAAAATCAGTAAGAAAGAACATAGTTCAATTGACCAGTACCATCAATCAACTGTATCAAATTGATACCTATAGAATACGGAATCCAACAACAGCAGAATATACATTCTTCTCAAACTCACTTGGACATTCACCAAGATAACATTCTGGGCCTTAAAACACATCTCAACAAATTTCAAAGAATATAAACCATTAGGCCACAACTCAATTAAACTAGAAATCAACAGTGAGATAGTTGGAAACCCCAAAACACCAGGACATCAAACATACTTCTAAATTTTTTTTTAATTTTTTTAAAATTATTTTTGAAAGAGAGCTAGAGAGAGCACGAGGAGGGTGTAGAGAGACAGGGGGAAAGAGGACCAGAAGCAGGGTCTCCACTGACAGCCCCTAGTCTGATGCGGGGCTTGAACTCAGGAACCATGAGATCATGACCTAGCCAAAGTTGGGCACTTAACCAACTGAGCCACCCAGGCACCCCAAACACACTTCTGAATAACATGTGGGTCAGAGAAGAAGTCTCAAGATAGATTTAAATTTAATTTGAACCAAATGAAAATGAAAGTACAACCTATCAAAATTTTTGGCATGCAGAGAAACCAGTGCTTAGAGGGAAATATATAGCATTAAATGCATATGTTAGAAAAGAAGAAAGATCTAAAATCAATAATCCAAACTCTCACCTTAGGAAAGAAGAACAATATAAACCTAAAGTAAACAGAAGAAAGAAAATATGAAAAATTAGAACAGAACCCATGAAATTGAAAAGAAGAAAACAATAGAGACTATCAATGAATACAAGAGCTGGTTCTTCAAAAAGAACAATAAAATTAAAAACCTCTAGCTATTTTAATAAAAAAGAGAGAAGACCAAAAATTACTAATTATGAGAAATGAAAGAGGGGGCATCACTACTGGTCCCATGGTTATTCAAAGAACAATAAATTATACAAGCAACATTATTGCCCACAAGTTTAATAGCTTAGATGAAATGAACAAATTACTTGAAAAGCACAATCTATTAAAGCTTACACATAAATAAACATTAAAAAAATTTTTTTAAGTTTACACAAGGAGACATAAATCAAAAAATATAAATAAATAAACACATCTGTTACATGAATCAAAACTGAATAAATTTCCCAAAAAGAACACTAGACCCAGATGATTTCACTGATGAATTCTACCAAACATTTAAGGAAAAAAATATACTAGTTCTCTACATTCTCTTTCAGATTTTAGAAGCAGGAAATACTTCTTAACTCAATCTCTTAGACCAGTATTCCCCTAATACTAAAATCAGATAAAAACATTACAAGAAAGGAAAACTACAGGCCAATAGGCTAAAGACAAAAAAAAAAAAAAAAAAAAAAAAAAATCAAATCAAGTGATCATATCAATAGATACAAAGAAAGCACTTGAGAAAATCAAACATCCATCCATGATAAAAAAAAAAAAAAACTCTCAGTTAACTACGAGTAGAGAACCTCCTTACAAAAAATCCCACAGTTAACACATACTTCACAATAAGAAACTTAAAGCTTCTTACCTAAGGTTGGGAACAAGGTAAGGATGCCCCTCCCACCACGTCTATTCAACATCTGGGAATTCTAGATAATGCAAAATGTACAAAGAACTCAACAATAAGAAAACAATACAATTAAAAAAAAAAATAGCCAGTGACCTGAATGGACAGGTCACCAAAAAAGACATACATATGCAAATTACACAAATGGCAAAGATGCTCACCTTCATGAATTAGTAGGGAAAGGCAAATTAAACCTAACTGACATACCATCACACATCTATTAGAATGAGTAAATCCATAAAATTGACAATGTCAAAAGCTGGCTGGGAAGTGAAGCAAAAACAATCCTCACTCTTTGATGAATGAAATGCAAAATATTACATCCACTTTCGAAGGTAGTTTGTCAGTTTCTTACAAAGCAAAGCATAGCCTTACCATACAATCCAGCCATTGTGCTCCTAGGAATTTAACCAATTAAGTTGAAAATTCATGTTAATACAAAATCTGCACACAAATGTTTAGAGCAAGTTTTTTCACGTGCCAATAACTGGAAGTAGTCAAGATGTCCTTCAATAGGTGAATGGATAAACAAATTGTGGTACATTCTATACAATGAAATATTATTCAGCAATAAAAAGAAATGAGTTATCAGGCCATAAAAAGCATTAAAGAACCATAAGTATATATTACTAAGTGAAAGAAACTACTCTGGAAAGCTTACCTACTCTATGATTCCAGCTATGACATTCTGAAAAAGCAAAATGATAGAGGCAGTAAAAAGGTCAGGAACTCAGCAGAGAGGAGAGGCAAGTCTGGATAGGGATGAAAAGGTGAAGGACAGGATTTTTAGAACAGTGAAACTGTATGAGATTATAATGGTGGATACCATTTGTCAAAATCCATAGAACTATGGAACACAAAGGTATTGATATTGGTTCATCAATTGTAACAAATGTCCCACAGTAATCAACAATGTTAATTATAGGGGAATCTATGAGCAGTGGGAAGGGGGGGCTTAAGAGAAGTCTATGATCCATTTTGTATAAACCCAAAACTGTAAAAATTGAAGACTATTAATTTTATTTTTTAAGTTTATTTATTTTGAGAGAGGAGACCACGCACAAGCGTGGAAGAGGCAGAGAGAGAGGGAGAGAGAGAGGTGAGAGAGAATCCCATGCAGGCTCCCTGCTGTCAGCATAGAGCCCCACCCCAACACAGGACTTAATTCCAGGAACTGTGAGATGATGACCTGGACCAAAATCAAGAATCAGATGCTTAACCAACTAAGCCACCCAGGTGCCGCGACGTCTATTAATTTTAAAGGGTATACACTCATTGTAAAGTAATCTCTGTTACAAAATGGCCACATATGAATTATGGAGTTCATATGACTTAGAAAACTTGTTAATAAATCATTTATACATACAGTTTTTCACATCGTCTTGGATTATTTTTTCTCCTTAAGTAAAACGACATATTTAAATGTTTGCATATTTAAACGCTAAACCAAGGAACTAATATAGCACATATTATCTCATAGCTCTGAGGTTTGGGCTAATAAATATTATAAAAAGAAGTTATTAGCTATTTCTCTATTATTATTGGTTCAAAGTAAATAACATCATTTCCTACAAAACTTGAAAATTATCTATACTTTTCCAATATCTAGGTCTAAACACAAAAAGATACTGATCAACTTATATACATAACTGAAGTTGTTGCAGTGTATAATTCTGGCAAACAGAGGAAATTTAGAAGAGTAATGGAAACCACTAAAGACCTGAATTTAAAATATCAAAAATCAAAAATCAAAAGAAAAATCAAAAGAAACTAAAAATGTAGAGTATTGATGAGGAAGGGAGAAAAGGCATTAAATCTTCTGTGACGGCACATGATTTAAGGAAATATCATTTTTTTAAATTTTTTTTTTCAACGTTTATTTATTTTTTGGGGGACAGAGAGAGACAGAGCATGAAGGGGGGAGGGGCAGAGAGAGAGGGAGACACAGAATCGGAAACAGGCTCCAGGCTCTGAGCCATCAGCCCGGAGCCTGACGCGGGGCTCGAACTCACGGACGGCGAGATCGTGACCTGGCTGAAGTCCGACGCTCAACCGACTGCGCCACCCAGGCGCCCCAGGAAATATCATTTTTAACCATTTGACACAAAACATAACATACTTTTCATAACCTCGAAAAGAGCAAAAGTAACAATGAGGGAAGGGAGTTCTTTTTTTCTTTTCTTCTCTAAATTTTTTGGTTTTATTTCAATCTCAAATTTATAAAAAATCTTCCAGTACAATACAAAGAAGCTTTTTTTCTTCAATGAATTGAAGATGCCACATCAGCCCCGAAACAGTGTATATACTTCCTATAAACAAGACTTTCACCTTCACAACCACCATACAACTACCAAAAATCAAGAAGTTGATTGATAAAACACTAACATCTAATCCTCAAAATCATATTAGTTTTCATCAATTATCCCAATAATGTCCTTTATGACAAAGTATCTAGTTCAAAATCCTGTTTTATCTTTTTGTAGTGTCGCTGTAGTCTATCAGTCTGGAACAGTTTCTCAATCTTCCCTTGATTTTTGTGACCATGACACTTGAGAAGATCCCAGGCTGGTTGTTTTGTGGGCTGTTTTTTAGTTTGGACTTGCGTGAACTGTCCTTATGATTAGACCAATGCTAATATGTCTTTGGCAAGGATATTACAAAAGAGAGGTGTTCCTCTCCTTTCATTTTATCAGATGGCACTTAATTTTCATTTATCCTTTCCTGATAATGTTCACCTTGATCACTTCATTAAGGAGGTGCTGGCCAGGCTTTTCCATTGTAAAAGCAAGGTTTTTTATCTTTGTAATGAAGTATTTTGTGGGGACTATGTAAGATTTCTGTCCTCCCCCAACTTTCAATGTATTCATTTATATCAGTATGGGCTCATGGTTTTCTATTCTATTCAATGGGGACTGATTACTATCATTACTTTTAATCAACTTCACTAAGAAATAATTTATATATAACAAAATGTGGTCATTTAAAATGAATACATTGGGGGTTTTTAAGAATTTGTGCACCCATGTAACCACCACTACAATCAAGACAGAAAAATGTCGTCATCTAAAAGTATTTCCTGGTACCCCTTCCACAGTCAGCCTAACCCTACTCAACCACTGATTTCTTTTCTATCAAATACATTAAGCTTGCCTCTTCTAGAAGGTTACATAAGTAGAATCATATATTACATATTCTTTTATGTATAACTTCTTTCTCTCAGCATAATGCTTTTAAGATTCATCCATGTTGTTGCATGTATCTGTTGCTCTTTCCTTTTTATTGCTGAGTAGCATTTGAAGGTATGGATATACCACAATTTATCTATTCTCCGGTAGGCGGCCAACTGGAAGGCTATTTATGGGCTATTTTGAATGAAACTGCTATGAACAAGTCTGTATATGCACATGTTTCATTTGATAAATGCTTACCAAACTTTTAAAGAAACTGACAAGTTTTTCCAAATGAATGTTTAGTGTTGTCATTTTTATAATTAGACATTGTAGTGAATCTGTGTTATATCTCCTTGTGGTTTTAATTTTTATTCCCTATTAATGAATATTGTTGAGCATCTTTTTATGGGGTTTTTTTTTTGGCCACTTATAAACTTCTGAAGAGTCTTCTTATACTATTTTGCCCATTTCCGTTTTGGGTTGTAGGTCTTATTATATTTTAAAAGTTCTTTATATATTGTTCTCTCTATATATATTCCTTGATGAACTTACGTGTATAAATAAAGGATAAATTTTCAGAATGTGGTGGCTGCATCAAAGAACAGACTTCTTAAGTTTTTGATAGATATTGATTAATTACTCTGTATATAGACTCTACCAATATATAATTCCTTTAACAATGTAGGAGAGTAAAATGTCAATATTACACAGCTTAAATTACTTTTCAAATATTAGGGGTATAATCTCACTTTATTCATCAGATCTATTTCTAAAAATCTGGATATTATTCATCTGAGGTAGAATTCCTTCCATAATATTCATTACAATACAGGTAAAAATAAATTAAATAAATAAATAAATAAATAAATAAATAAATAAATAAATGTATGTATGCATGCCTGTCTGTCTGTCTGTCATGAAGTACTGAAAAGTTTTCAAGAGGAAATTTGTTAATGTAAAAACAAAAATTATTACCACTTTGCCAAATTTCTGGTATCAAATAAGTATTCAAAAACAAAATTAGAAGTGAACTTATAACAAAAATCTACCAGGTCCTAACATATGAGTTAGTGTATTCAATTTAGCTAACAATATATATTATTTAAAGCTTCTCCTTGTTCAAAATACTGCTAAAAGCATAATAATCACTAGTTAAAAATAAAAATATATGTCAGTGTCAAAGGTAAATTTTATGATAGCGTAAAATCGATCATGTTGACAGTATATTTCAAAATATAATTCTTTAATGGGTGCAAAGACTCAATTTGAGATGATGGAAAAGTTCTAGAAATGAATAATTGTAATGTGAATGTACTTAATGCTACTGAACTGTACACCTAAAAATGATTAAAAGGGTAAATGTTACATCAAATATATTTTATAACAATAGAGAAAAACATATAACACATGCATTGATTCAATATTCAAGATCTGAAATATCTATATAGATTTAAATGATTTCATATCATGTGAAAGCTTTTCATCTTACTGAAATAAAAAAAGCCACTTTCTTTCCCTTAGTCTTGTCTGCAACTCTTAGTTTTAACTCTATTATATCAATGTATTTATTTCATTTTTCATCAGATAACATAGCTTCTTCTGAAAATCCTCCAAAGGTCTTAAGTCGCAACAAATAATTTTATGGAGTCATTATCTCAACACTCCTGACTAGCCTATTTTAAAGTATGGATTTTTTATATGTGGTATTTCTTAAACAAACACCTGTGTGGTAAAAAAAAACATTTTGTTTGCGCTTTCTTAAAAGTGATGATTCAATTGTTCATTTGTAGACTTCTGAAGTCTTTTTCACAAAGAAGATTCATCATTTTCAAAACAAAAGGTCACTATATGAAACAGTCATTGTTCTAACTAAATAAAGATTTATAAAGACATTATGGATTTTATTTACTGAAATTATATTGAGAGTCATCTCTCACAGAAAACAAACTGAAGGTATTATCCCTTCCCAGTATAGCATTAAGATTTTATCAAGCAATAATTGTATTTTATATAGCTTCATTTATCAATGCTAAAGGTTACAATGTCCAAATAAAAGACTAATGATAGTAATTGCATTTGTAGGTTTTCAGTCTCCAAAGACTTTCCACGTACGTTGCTTCTTTTGATGAAGACAATCTTGTGACCCAGTGTCAGTGGGTTTTATTCACAGATTTTACAGATGAGATAACAGAGGTTTATAGAATTCCAACGGACTACTTATGATCTCACACTAAAAGATCTCCAATTTAAACTAAGATTCTTTGCACCACCCTCATATTATCTTTCCTAGCTCTTGTGACAGGCAACCTTGATCTCTGGGTCATCATTAGCAATAAAGAGGCTGGCAGAAAAAGTGTGTGAAATGAAGAAAACGCCTCAAAGAACACGTTTTACTGGTGGCCACTGACATAATTTTTACACAATAATAAAGGGTCACAAAGTCATACTTCTGCACACATCATCTCATTTGATCCCTACCACATCCCTGTGAAGTAGCAGATAAGACAGATGTTAACAAGCCCATTTACTTGGTAAATGGAGAAGTTAAAGCTAGGGAAAGGCAAGGGACTTCCCAAAATTCGTATGGTCAAGTATGTTGCATAGCTGAGTTGGGATACAATGCTCATGGTGTCCAGGTTTTCTCAATCCAAACCCAGAGTTATTTTACTTCACTAATGTGGAAGATAAGTAAAAATAGAGTGTACTTTATTACCAACATTATCTAAAATTTTTTCTGCCTAATGATAAAATCCCATATTTAATGAGTATTTCCAATCTCAAGTACTCAAATTTCATGTTTTGGAAACACATTTTAGGTAAAAATTATTCCCAAATGGTTCTGCTTAGTTTAAGATATTCAGCAGAATTCAGGAAATCCTTCATTTACACCACAGACATCTGTAATGTCTAAGTTCTCCAGCCAGTTAGTGAATAAAGGAACTTGGTGTTTTCCTATTTCTTTTTTTTTCCTAAAGGATAAAAATGAAGAGTTTTCTCCTGAGAAAAGTGAGAAGCTGAAATATTTTCAGCCAAAAGGAATGCTATTAAAAAGGTAAGATATGTGCAACAGAATTCTGAAACACTGTTCCCCATAGCTAGAGATCAAATTCCCCCCTCAGTAATTACATAAATCATGTTTATGGGATGCTGCTTTTCACTAAATGAATAAATCATAGTTGCTAAGTGCTGAGTATACCCATGTTCCATGTACAAGTCCTGTGCTCCCTGTTGGAATCTTGTTCTCTTGAACCACACATTGCAGCCTCTCACTGCCAAGTATTTTTATGTCTTCAATAAACTAAACTGAACCAAGCTATTATTACTGAATTGCAAACTATCAGAAGCCAAACGTAGCTGTTGGGGTATCACCCTGGGAAATAAAAAATTATTATGTTCATTTTGTGTGTAACCTAGGCAGTTGCATTTGCAAGCAATCAACATTTGCAAGGGCTGCTTCAGATCTGGAGAGGTTGTGCAGGAGGCCTCATCACAGTTTCTATATCTGCTTTGGATTCATAAGGTACATGCCACAGGATTCACTGTGCAGGAATTAAAGAAGCAAAGTCATTTTCCAGACTGAAATGATATTTGCTTCAATTACTTAAAATAATCTGTCCTCCATGCACACAAAGTGGGCCCTATTTGAAAACAATAATAATAATTAAATAAAGCAATAGAGGATGGACAAGAGGAGCATAGATGGATTGCATGAGTGAAAAGCAACAATGGATTTCATGCTATAAGCATTCCATCACCAAGACCATAAAAGAAATACAATTTCCAGAGAAAAACTGACTTAAAAACATTTTGCTAAAGAGAAAGAAAATTGTTTTTTTCAACACAATATCTATTGAATAGGTAATATGACTATTATCTCATATCTCTATACCCATTAAGTGGAAGCCAGAAGTAGACATAAAGGCTAGACCTAGATGAGAGCAATTATCTACTTAATTATTGAAGTTTCTCTTAGCGAAAGGGCTAAACCATAGATAAGCTAAGTCTATATCAAAGCTCTAACTAAGTAACGCAAAAATAACAGAGGATTCCCAAGCTTTGTAAAGTGTTCCAGAAGGTAACGACACAAATTTGGAGGCTTCTTCAAAATTTATCCTACTCTTTAATAAGAAAATACAATTCGTCTTAACTATTTAAAGAAAATAGAGCATTAATCTCCCCTAATATATATTATACATTATACAATTATAATACATTATTCTAGTGGCTTTTTCTATTGCTTCTGTGACCAAATTCTTCTACTTCAAAAAAGCAATAAACCCCAAGCAATAAAGGTTTATTTTCTCCAAACACAAAAGGGTTTGTATTCAAGCCTGCTGACCCTGATATTAAAACAATCTGAATCTATCACTTTATAATATTAGATTCTCTCCAAAGGTCTTGTTCAAAATGACTGGCCAAAAGTCAACAAATCTAAAGGAACAGGAAATTTTACTTTCCTTTTATTAGGAAGATAAACAATATTCTAACAAGGAAACAGACAATCACAAAATGGAAAATTGAGTGTCTAGTTCATATCCAAAGAATGCCGGCATTTTCTTACCTGGCTCATGCATTTATACAGAGCCCACACTGGTATTTCCAAATGATTTAAAATGACAATTCCTTCCTCACCTTTAGTAGGCAAAATAACAACACTCCAAACATGCCCACATCTGAATCCCTGGAACTCAGAAATATGCCACCTTACATGGAAAAATGGAACTAAGCCCACAGATGGAATTAAAATTGCTAATCAGCTGACCTTAAAGAGGAAGATTGTCCTGCATTGTCCAAGTGGCCCAATGTAGTCACGTGGGTCTCTGAAAGTAAAGAAAGAGGTAGAAGAATTGGTTAATGATCCAATTTGAAAAGAACTAGACCAAATGTTTCTGGCTTCGAAGATGGGGGAAAGGAGCCATGAGCCAATGAATACAGATGGCCTTTAGAAACTGGAAAAGGTAAGGAAATGGATTTTCCTCCTGAAGCCTCCATAAAGGAACACAGGCTTGTTAACGCCTTGATTTTATCCTAATGAGACCTGTCAGACTTCTGACCTGCAGAACTTTCTATTGTTTTGAGCCACTAAGTTTGTAGTGATTTGTTACAACAGCAAATAGAAAATTAATACATGAACCAAACTAAGATATTTTGAAAATTTCTTTCTTTCAACTGTTCGGCCTCTCATTTCACCTTTCATGTTATACTCCTCAGCATCTGCAGAGTATATCAATAATTTTGGAAAAAGTTTATTAATACTCAGATTCACTCATATCAATGAGCCTCTTAAATTCACAGATTTAGTGTTTTTTGTTAAACCATTTTATTGAAATATGATTGAAATAGAGAAAATTGTACATATTTAATATATACAAGTTGATGAGTTTTAAAATTTTATGACAAAAATAGCTTTAAGTTTTTCTGTCCAATACTGTTTTATTATTGTTTTATTAGCATTCCAAGTGGTTTGAAAACCTAACAAGAATTGAACATTGTCGCCTCAATTTTTCTGTTCTCTTTTCACTTAAAACAGCATCAGATGTATACTGAATCTTCAAAAATGTTTACTGATTGCCTGGGTTGTTAAAACTAAATCTATGGTTACCTAAAAAAGTTAAAAATAGAACTGCCACATGATCCAGGAGTCCCACTTCTAGGTATATATCCAAAGGAATTGAAATCAGGATCTCTAAGAGGTATCTGCACTCCCATGTTCATAGCAGCATTATTGACAATTGCCACGATACAGAAACAGCCTAAATGCCCTTTAGTAGAGGAAAGGATAAAGAAAATATGGTATATAATGTAATATTAGCCTTAAAACAGAAGAAAATGCCATTATTGTGAAAATATGGATAAGCCTGGAGGACATTATGCTAAATGAAACAAGCCAGTCACAGAAGAACACATACTGCGTGCTTCCACTTACTTGGGAAATTCTAAAATAGTCAAACTCCTAGAAGCCAACTAGAATGATAGTTGCCAAGGGCTGGAGGGAGGGGGAAATGGGGAAGTATTAGTCTAAGGGTACAAAGTTTCAGTTATATAAGATGAATGAGTCCTAGAGATCTACTGCACAGCATAAAGCTACTGTAAACAGTACTATGTTGTATACTTAAAATTTTGCTAAGAGAATAGGTCTTGTATTCTTACAGAAAATAATAATAAGAGGGTAAGAGGAAACTTTTAGAGGTGATGATATGTTTGCATTATATATTGTGGTGATGGTTTCATGTGTATATGCTTATCTCTAAACTCATCAACTTGTATATATTAAATATGTACAATTTTCTCTATTTCAATCATACTTCAATAAAATGGTTTAACAAAAAACACTAAACCTGTGAATTTAAGAGGCTCATTGATATGAGTGAATCTGAGTATTGATCAACTTTTTCCGAAATTATTGATATACTCCACAGATGCTGAGTACTATAACATGAAAGGTGAAATGAGAGGCCGAAGTTCAGAAACTTAAAACAAAAGATTACTTTCTCACAAGCAAATCCAAAGGTGAATGAGGAAAGTGGACTACTTTACACCCTGGAAGATGAACATTCATTCCTTCTGTACTTCTACATTTGGCTCATTTCCTCGTGTGTTATTCTGAATGTTGTTTACTAACATTTCTTGCCAACAAACTGATTCATGTCAATAATCAGTTCATGGTTAAAAATCTAAGTTTGCAAGTTCCCATATACAAAAAGCCATTGTTTGCTCTGTGGATACTGGTCTCTGTCTTCTACCCTGTATTCCTGTGCTACTGAAGACACCACTAACACTGTCTAAGACAGGGCCTTCGACAGTAGGCCCTTCCTCTTGGTATCTCTCTCTAGGCTCCACCGCCAACACCCTCACCGCTCCATTTATGCTTTGTGGGGTCCCCTCTACATTACAGTTTCATGTATCTGTGAGACTGATTCTAATGGTCTTTTACCTGGAAGGTCCTTCATATGTATAATCAGTGGCTTAGCACAAAATTGTCTGTCTTCTTTCTTTTCTTTTTTCTGTTTGCTAGTTGGTTTTTTGTTTTGTTTTGTTTTGTTGCCAAGTTTAATGTGAAAAAATACCTGTTCTTTGTCAAGTGGTTCTTTGGGACGACTCTCTATCCAGATCTTTTTCATCATATGGTTCCACAATCTTTTGGGAAAGTATTGGCAAATTTTTCTTTGTACAGGGCCAGATGATAAATTTTTGGGGCTTTGCAAACCATGTGGTCTCTGTTACAACTCCTCTACTCTGACATTATAGCACTAAAGGAGCCTTAGGTAACATGTAAACAAATAGATGTGGCTGTGTTCCAATACAAATTAATTTACAAAAAGAAGCAATAGACAAGATTTGACCTCAAAGCCAAAGTTGTCCAACCCTTGGTCAAGAGACTTGGAGTTCTTTGTTTCCTGTGTACACTTAACTGGCCAGAACCCAACCCTGTATTCTCATTTATATACAAGAATGAGTCAGTAAAGGGTAGCTGGGAAAGGTAGTTTAACTGTGTCACTATGAAAGAAAAAAATTAGCTTGGTGCACTATAAAAGTCTTTTCCATATCCTATTCATCCTTTGAGAAATCTTTCTTGTGACCCCCCGTATGGGTGGTATCATAGGCTCCACAAATCCTCCATGCACAATATTACAGCACTCAATCATGGACAATCACTGGTCTATTTGTCTATTTCCCTTACTAAACTATAAGCAGCTACAGCTCAAAGATTCTGACCAATTTACATTTGCCTATTCCTAGAATAAGAGACCTGAATAACTTTTAAAGAGTGGGCAAATTACCCAAAGTCTGAGGAAGAATGAAACAAAAACTAAAAAGCAGAGATTTCCAGTTGGTATTTTTCGGTAATTGATTATACAGTGTTATGTTCAAATACCTGATATCCTCACACAGTCACTTAGAACTGTATAAATATGCACATTGTCATTAACTCCTACCTTTACCTATTATGAATATCATTGCAAACCGATCTGCCTCATTTAAGAGTTCTTAATGCTTTTTAACTCTGACTTATACAATCTAAGCGATGTCTCTGCTTAATTAAGCAATTCATGATGTCTTCCAATATAAAATATTAAGCATTCACAAGTTGTTCATCTCTGTCTTATCCATGCTGGTTATCAATCATGTATACAGCAGTATGGCCCATGTCCGGGTGCATAAAAACCAGGACACTGACCAGGGGGCTTACTTCTCCTCCCTGGAAATCAGAACCTCCTGGCAGAGCACGGTAGGGCTTAACTCACTCATTCATTCAAGAATGTTTTCTGGCCATCCATTATGTGATATGTACTATGTTAAATGCTAAGGATAAACAATGAACAATACAATCACAGCCTTTGTTCTCATGGAGCTGCCAATATGGCATCTAGAACCTCTTCCTACTGACTGCAATAAAGGCACTTTGCACTTCTTCCTGCTACTGCTCCCTCTAAAGAAAAATTGCCCTGATGGGAACTGATGGTAAAAATCTTCAGTGATTCGCTAACATCTCATCACTGTGATATTTGTGTTGCAAAGATAATATTGTGGCCAAGCTGCAGAAGTGGGATGGGCCACCACCCTACCCAAACTGTGGTTCAGATGTCAAAACTGATAAGGTCCTATGTGCACCAAGAGGTTATGAAGACATTTATTACTCAGGTGATGAGGCTCGTTGGGAGAGCAGGGCCAAACAGGTCTGAAAATGGTTTGAGAGAACAATGAGAGGTAATTGACTTTGGCTTTGGTTGTGATTAGAGGGTGGGGTTGTCAGGTCCCCATAGGTGGCAGGCTTCGCTTGGTATGAACTTCCCACTCACATCAAAAGAGAGAGTGCACACCTTTTCTTATCCAGATGTGGGACAAGTTAGAAGGAGGGAGGTGTAGGTCTTCAATGCTGTCCAAAGTCAAATGTCAAAAATGAAGTCAGAGTCTTTATTACAAATATTCTTCATTAGTTTACCACTACAGTGATGGCCCTAAAACAAATCCTCTGACAACAAAGCTGTTTTTAATAAAGCCAATCTACAGTGATGGGAGGAAAGAATCTTATATCTCAGCAGTGTATCAATCAGTAAGTAATAATTTTGGCATCCAAAAAAGAGAAAACTTAGTAGCAGGGATAGAGTGTAAGTGAGGGAAAGGTTGTTAACCTGATGAAGGAAAAAGTGTTCCCCGTGTACATGTGTCAAAGAATATATCTGGTTCTAAACAAAGCAAGAAGTAATACACACACACACACACACACACACACACACACACACACACTACCAGTGAGGACTAAAAGAAGCAGACCAAAACCTACTCCATCTAGAAGGAGGAAAGTGGACGTACGTCCTAGTTAAATGATGACAAAACCTGCCTCTAAGAAACTGTTGTGCTTCCAACATTAATGATACTTCCAGTGATTTAATTCCCAATCATAAAACATCAATGGAATTCCTGTTTTGACTACTGAAATTTTAAAACATATTTGGCTTATACATGTTTGCTATGCATCTATTGGTCAGCATTATTATTGTATCATTTAGTATAATTTGGATTATAAGGAACAGCATAGCCAACTAAAATAGGATTAAAAAATAAAACCAAGTTTTGCTTCAGCCCAGATGGAGTAATCCCTCTCTTTATATATAATACAACCCTATATAACACAACAAACGAGCATAAGAAGGCTCTGAAAGGTGGAGGGAAAAAGGGACCTCAGCCTTGAGAAATGTCATGGGTATCCTTATTGCCATACATATCCCACATAGGGTACTATGGAAGCCTCTGACCCAGAATTGCCAACAAGCACAGACAAAAGGGAGCTTCAAGAAATGCCTATTTGTCCTAGCCAGAGAGTTGGGAAAAGAGTAACCTAAAATCAGAAAATGTTTTTGGCAATAGTAGCCCTGCTCCAGCCAAACATCAGCAGGAAAACCATACAACCTCTACTCCACAGTTTCAGAGGGGCTAAGCAGGGAGTTGATCATTTCTTTGCTGGGTGAAGCAGGTGTTGATCTAATTCTCCGTCAGGATAGTGTCAGTGGGGTCCAGTGATAAGCTGAGCCTCCGTCTCCACCCACTAGCTATGGGACTATACAAGGTGGTGCAACACAGAACTAGTTATCATTGGGCTTCACCACCACTCCCATGACAGTAAGGCCTAGTGGAGCCTATGACATCCACAGGTGACCAAGGCCATGCAAATCAAAATGAGAAAGAACTCCATTTTCCTCCTCTTCTAGAATCAGAGAGGCTCACCACCACCCAGCATCAATGAAACTGAGAAATATTATTCAAGGTGAGATGTTCAACCTTCCAGCCCCCCTTCTCCACTGTGCAAGCTGTGTTGCCCAATGGGAAGTGAGCTGTTGCACTCACTCTACAGCAGCAAAGCAAGTAAGTTAGCCCTCTGAATCCTCCTTACTGAGTGGCAATGGAGTCCACCCAAGAGCTGATCATACACCTCTACCTGCAAGCAATCAGAAGGTTCATAACAGCCCCCATTTTTTACTGGGAAGGTGTCAAGGGGGCTGGGGTGGTTGCTGAACTTCTGATTTATCCGTCTGCAATGAGACAATGTGAGTCATCACTCCACTTTTGTAGGGTTGGTATTGGCAAGGCCCAGCAGAAAGCTCAACAGATAGCCCACCAGCCTCTTGGAGGCTAGATCTCAACAAGAAGATTGTCTGCTAAACAATGAAGAATAAATAGAATCCATAGTCTCATAACGTAATATCCACAGTGTCTAGGATATATTGAAAAGATCACTCATCATACCAAGAAATATGAACATGAATGAGAAAAGAAAATCTTTTAATTGTTTTAACGTTTATTTATTTTTGAGAGACAGAAAGAGACTGAGCGTGAGTGGGGGAGGGGCACAGAGAGGAGACACAGAATCCCAAGCAGGCTCCAGGCTCTGAGCTGTCAGCACAGAGCCTGACTCAGGGCTTGAACCAACATGCAGTGAGATCAAGACCTGAGCCAAAATTAGATGCTTAACCAACTGAGCCATCCAGGCACTCCGAGAAAAGGTAATCTTAAAAAACACCATTATCAAGATGAATCTAATATTGGAATTACCTGACAAGGATTTTAAAGAGGGCACCAGAGAAATGCTTCAGCAAACAACTAATAATTTTCCTGAAACAAATGAAAAAAATGAGAATAATCTCAACAAAAAATTAAAAGTTACAAAAAGAACCAAATGGGAATTATAGAATAGAAAATATAGTAACAAAAATTAAAAATTTACAGGTGGGCTCCACAGTAGATGAAGATGACAGGGGATAGAATCAGTGAACTTTAGTCCAGATCAGTAGAATTTACTCAACCTAAAAATCATAGAGAAACAGACTAAAAATTTTAACAACAAACCCATTTATTATCTCCCATCAAAATAACTCCAAAAGAAGGACGTTTCTAGATTTGTTTCAGCCTCTCAGTGATAGCAATATTTCTGCTTGACTAGCCTCAATTCGTAAAACTTTTCTTCAGGTTTTTTTGCCTTGTAGTCACATATGGTTGCTATAGTTCAATTCCAGGCCTCACATCCAATAATAGAATTTTTCTTTGGTTTGTTTGGTTTTTGAGTGTTGTTCTTTATAGGGGAGAAAAAAATCCCAGAAGTTCATTATATATGACTAATTTTTGGTCATTTAAACATATATTAATGTTCTAGGTGAAAGAGAGGCTGCAAAATAAAGCATCTGGCATTTTAGTTTCTATGATGGGAAATAATCTGTGTCAGTATTTGGGGGAAAAGGCTGAGGGATGGCTTTTAGATGAGAACCAACAAAGTTTAACAAAGAAATTGATTTTTTTGTCACTTGTTCAGCTCCTAAAGAATATTCACAGATTATTCCTTCTTCTTCCATTTCTAACGCCATAAAATTGTCTCAAACCCTACTGTTTGCCAGCTTCCCTTCCTTCAGCTTTAATCTACTTCAATCCACAAAATACATCATATTTTCAGCAATATCTTTGATTACACCATTGCATTGTTCCAAACTCTGCAGTAGTTCAAATTGCCTTTTTTGCCAAATGGAATAATGAATTATGATTTTCTGAAGGCTCTCCATTAAAAAAAAAAAGTCTCTCTCACATTCCCAAAGTCTATTACTCAAACCCAACTCATCTCAAGGGGTTTAGAAATAATCACACTAAAAAAAGACAAAAACAGCAAAAATTAACTTGACAATATAAAGACTCTGAAGCTCTTACAGTCAGGACCTTTGTCTACAGTTCTTCATCCCCTTACTTTAATGCTACTCTAGGGGGGGATTTTACCATACAACCCCCCTCGAACTGACCCAGGTGCCCCACCACTTCATCTTGGGTTCCAAAATGCCACAGAGGCTACCTTACCTACACTATAAGTCTGAAGAAGTGAGAGGAGGGTATCTTAACTATCTCTGGAAGGTTATTTCTCCCCTAAAAAATCCAGATTAGTCAATACCAATTTCAGTGACTTATTCTGAACTGCAAAAAAGTGATATTCTATGAACAACACTTCATAGGTCTACTCCATAAATGACACCAGTTTTCTCCCACCATCTCATTTGTTAAAAAAATCTCTCTTTTCCTTTCTCCTTCTCTATTACAATCTCCATTCATTCTCATTATGTGTTATATCAAGTATCAGGTAGAAGTGAAAAATGAATTCCATGAACATCAGGAAGAAAAAAAAGGAACTTATCACATGATGATCTATTTCATCACAAATACATGCCACACTTCGTATTTTAAGGTCTCATGCAAATCAGCCCATATGTTCATTTATTCACCCAACAAGTATTTATTAAATTTCTACTATGGATTGGCCTGTGAACTTGTTTCCAGTAAATGAGTCATTTGGGAATGGAAATGTTAACATACCTAAGTGTCACTATTGCATGTCAATATCTGTCTGAGTAAATATGGCCCCAGTACAACCACTGTTGTCACAGAGCTTGGGTGCAGACATCAAGATACAGCCATGGAGATGGAGGCAGATTCATACCTTTTTTCCTTAGTAATCCAAGCCCATATAACAGGGACACTGCGGTCCTTTTTGGTAACTCCCTAAAGCTTTGAAGAGTGTCTTAAATGCATCTAACACAAAACAAACTGAACTGATTTAGATTGAACCTCTGACAATAACTTTTAAAAATAAGATTTCTTACTATTAAGAAAAGATTACATAACATATCAAATTTGAGTAAAGAAAACTAAAATTACAACTCAGACAAGTATCTGATATTTATGGTTTTGAACATCACAGATAAAATAGCATTTAGGAATGTGAAAATTCTGGTCTGGGATTGTGTGGGACCAAGTGGATGGAGACAGCTTGGTGGGACAGAGGTGTGTGTGTGTGCGAATTAGAAGAGAGAAAATGGTAATAGGCCTAAGCAGGGAAGAGAGGGGACTCCTTCTGTAGAGAGACAAAAGGAAGAGAACAAGAGTCTGTGGAACCGTGGAATTGCATTTAGACAAGAAACAAACCTCTCCAGACCATGGACTGGGGAATGAGAAATACGAAGAAAGCCAATTTTACTTTGTAAACAACCTTAGGAGCTGAAGATTGGAGTTTTCAGGGGTGCCTGACTTTCTCCAGTCCAGAGCCCCGTGTGCGTGGGCCTGGGGAAGAGGGAAGCCAGCCCTAGGGCGAGGTAACAATCTCTGGGAGCACTGGGAGAGAACAGTACCCTTCCTCAGGTACTGTGGGAAGAGAGTTTATTGACTCCCCCAGGACAAAAGGCCCTGCAGGTGCCAGCCAAAGGACCTTTGTTGGCTGGTGTAGGATCCCTGTGGTGCGGGATCCTTTAGACTTCGGATTTTGAATCCCAGCTAAGCGTCTAGGAAGCCTGGGAGACTGGAGCAGGGCAAGCTGCACCCCTGTGCTACCGTGTGAGCACTGACTGAATAGCATAGGTTGACACACTCGGTCCAGGGAGGAGGGACTGGGGTGTCGCCTTTTTTCTCCCCAACACCAACACGGTGGGGCTTCAGGGAACAGGACAGTGGCCCCCAGTGGAAGACTGCTTACACCAAACCCCACCCCTCTGTGCCTAGCAACTGTTTATCTACTGGAATAAGACTGACTCTGAGCTAACCAGACTGCTTCTCCTCCAGACCAGCACAGCCACCAGTCCCAGGCACCAAGAGACAACTGTCCTGTGATATTGTATGTTAGTCTGTTATTTTTTTTCATCTTTCCTTCTCTTCTCTTTTCCCATCTTTATCATATATATATATATATATATATATATATATATATATGTATGTATATGTATATAAAGTCTTTTTTCTTTCTTTCTTTCTTTCTTTCTTTCTTTCTTTCTTTCTTCTGGTTGGTTGGTTGTTTAATTAGGTATTTTTACTCTATTCTTTTTACACCTTTTTGTGTATCTCCTTCTTATTTTCCTTTCTCTATGGATTAAGCCTTATAGATTCTTTGATTCTCTTCCTGGTCTTTTTCTTTCACCCCTTTCATTTTTCTCTTTGTATGGAATAAGGTCCCCCCCTTTCCTTTTTATAGGGTTATTTCAACAAACAAATCAAAGCACACCTGGTGGAAGGTCCAAATAATCCACCACTATAAACCGTGTGATAGAGCAGCCAAAACGCAACAACAGAGTACACACAACACACTCCAAAAACATTTCCTGATGTGCCATGCCCTGGACAGTGTATGACCCCTTTTTAATATGGTAGTACTTGCAGGTGCAGGACATATAACAAGTTATTAAAACACATAAAAGACAGAAACTAGCCAAAATGACAAAACGGAAGAATTATTTTCAAAAGAAATTCAAGGAAGAAATGACAGACAATTGCTCAAAATAGATATAAATAATATATCTGAACAAGAATTTAGAATAATAGTCATAAGACTAATAGCTGGGCTTGAAAAAAGCATAGAAGACAACAGAGAATCTATTGCTGCAGAGATCAAACACCTAAAAAATAGTTACCATGAATTAAGAAATTCTGTAAAAGATATACAAAATAAACTAGATGTAGTCAGCAAGGATGGAAGAAGCAGAGGAGAGAATAGGTGAAACAGAAGATAAAATTATGGAAAATGATGAAGCTGAAAAAAAGAGGGAAAGGAAATTACTAGGCCATGAGGGTAGAATAGAGACCTAAATGATTCAATGAAACAAAATAATATCCATATCACAGGAGTTACAGAAGAAGAAGAGAGAGAGAAAGGGGAAGAAGGTTTATTTGAACAAATTATAGCTGAGAACTTCCCTAATCTGGGGAAGGAAACAGACATCCAAGTCCAAGAGGCATAGAGAACTCCCTTCAAAACAAACAAAAACAGGTCAACACCATGACATATCATAGTGAAACTGGCAAAATACAAAGATAGAGAATTCTGAAAGAAGCTAGGGACAAACGGGACTTAACTTACAAGGGTAGACACATAAGGGTAGTAGCAGATCTGTCTACTGAAATTTGGCAAGCCAGAAGGGAGTGGCAGGAAATATTCAATGTGCTGAATAGGAAAAATACGCAGCCAAGAATCCTTTATCCAGCAAGGCTGTTATTCAGAATACAAGGAGAGATAAAGGCTTTCCCAGACAAACAAAAACTAATGTTGTTCATGACCAGTAAACCAGCCCTGCAGGGAAACTCTAAGGGGGGGCGGGGGGGGGGGTTCTCTGTGAGTGAAAAGCAGGTAAGACTACAAAGAATCAGAGATACCACAAGCTACTGATAACACAAGGACATTAAATGCTTACCTTTTGATAATCACTCTGAATGTAAATAGGCTAAATTCCCCAATCCAAAGCCATAGGATATCAGAATGGATAAAAAAAATAATATCCATCTATATGCTGCCTACAAGAGACTCATTTTAGACCTGAGGACACCTGCAGATTGAAAGTGAGGGGATGGAGAACTCTCTCATGCTACTGGATGTCAAAAGAAAGCTGGAGGAGCCATGGTTATATCAGACACACTAGATTTTAAACCAAAGACTGTAACAAGAAATGAAGAAGGACATTATATCATAATTAAAGGGTCTATCCATCAAGAAGAGCTAATAATTGTAAACGTTTATATCTCCAGTGTGAAAGCACCCAAATATATAAATCAAATAATCACAAACATAAATAAACATATAGATAATACTGCCATGATTGTAGGAGACTTTAATATTCCACTGAAAGCAATGGACAAATCATCTAGGCAAAAAATCAATAAGGAAACAATGGGTCTGAATGACACATTGGATCAGATGGACTTAACAGATACATTCAGAACTTTCCATCCAAAAGCAGAATACACATTCTTCTCAGGTGCAAACAGCCCTCAATAAATATAAAAGGATTGAGATCATACCATGCATAGTTTCAGATCACAATGTTATGAAACTTGAAATCAACCACAAGAAAAAATTTGGAAAGCCCCCAAATAGGTGGAGGTTAAACAACACCCTACTAAAGAATGAAGGGGTCAACCAGGAAATTAAAGAAGAAATTTAAAGACATATAGAAACAACTGAAAATGAAAATACAACAATCCAAACCCTTTGGGATGCAGCAAAAGGCAGTCCCAAGAAGAAAATACATTGCAATTCAGGCCTATGTCAAGAAGCAAGAAAGGTCCCAAGTACATAACCTAACCTCACACCTAAAGGAACTAGAAAGGCAACAGCAAAGAAAGCCCAAAGACAGCAGAAGAAGAGAAATAATATAGATTAGAGGAGAAATAATATATAATCCAAAAAAACACAGTAGAACAGATCAATTAACCTAAGAGCTGGTTTTTTGAAAGAAAAAAATTGAAAAACCCCTCACCAGACTTCTCAAAAACAAAAGAGAGAAGACCCAAATAGATATACTCATGAATGGAAGAGGTGAGATCACAACCAACACTATAGAAATACAAACAATTATTAGAGAATACTATGAAAAATTATATGCCAATAAACTGGACAGTCTGGAAGAAACGGAAAAATTCCTAGGCACCCAGATAGTCCAAAACTCAAATGAGAAACACATAAAATTTGAACAGACCCAAAACCAGCAAAGAAATTGAATTGGTTATCAAAAATCTCCCAAAAAATAAGAGTCCTGGGTCAGATGGCTTCCCAGGGGAATTCTACCAGATATTTAAAGGAGAGTTAATACCTACTTTTCGTAAGCTGTTTCAAAAAAATAAAAGCAATGGAAGGAAAGCTTCCATATTCATTCTATGAAGCCAGAATTACCTTGATTCCCAAACCAGACAAAAACCCCACTAAAAAGGAGAATTATAGGCCAATATCCCTGATGAATATGGATGCAAAAATTCTCAAGATATTAGCAAACCAGATCCATTACAAACAATACATTAATAGAATTATTCACCATGATCAGGTGAGATTCATTCCTGGGCTGCAGGGCTGGTTCAATATTCACAAATCAATCAACATCATATATCACATTAATAGAAAAAAATGGTAAGAACCATATGATCCTGTCAACAGATGCAGAAAAAGCATTTGACAAAATATAGTATCCTTTCTTAATAAAAACTCTCAAGAAAGTCGGGATAGAAGGAATATACCTTAATGTCTTAAAAGCCATATATGAACCACCCACAGCTAATATCATCTTCAATGAGGAAAAACTGAGGCTTTACCCTGAGATCAGGAACATGACAGGGATGTCCACGCTCACTGTTTTCGTTGAACATAATGTTGGAAGTCCTAGCCTCAGCAATCAGACAACAAAATGAAATAAAAGGCACCCAAACTGGCAAAGAAGTTAAACTTTCACTTTTCACAGATGACATGATACTCTACATGGAAAACTTGAAAGATCCCACCAAAAAACTGCTAGAACTGATACATGAGTTTAGCAAAGTCACAGGACATAAAATCAATGTAAAGAAATCAGTTGCATTTTCATACACCAATAATGAAGCAACAGAAAGAGATATCAAGGAATTGGATCACATTTAGAATTCACCAAGAACCATAAAATACCTAGGAATAAAACCACCCATAGAGGTAAAAGATCTGTATGCTGAAAAGTACAGAAAGCTTATAAAAGAAATTGAAGAAGACACAAAGAAATGGAAAAACATCCCATGCTTGTTGATTAGAACAAATATGGTTAAAATATCGATACTACCCAAAGCAATCTACATATTCAATGCAATCCCTATCAAAATAGCACCAGCATTTTTCACAGAGCTAGAAAAAACAATCCTAAAATTTGTATGGAACTGCAGTAGACTCCCAATAGTAATTCTGAAAAAGAAAACCAGAGCTGGAGGCACCACAATCCTGGACTCTAGCTTGTATTACAAAGTCAATCATCACATCAGTATGGTATTGGCACAAAAACAGACACATAGATCAATGGGATAGAATAGAGAACCCAGAAATGGACCCACAAGTATAGCGCCAACTAAGCTTTGACATAGCAGGAATGAGTATCGGATGGAAAAAAGACAGTGTCTTTAACAAATGGTACTGGGAGAACTGGACAGCAACATATAGAAGAATGGTTCTGGACCACTTTCTATCATATACAAAAATAAATTCAAAATGGATGAAAGACCTAAATGTGAGAGAGGAAATGATCAAAATCCTACAGGAGAAAACAGGCAGCAACTTCTTTGACCTTGGCCACAGCAATTTCTTACTTGAAATGTCTCTGAAGGCCAGGAAAGTAAAAACAAAAACAAACTATTGGGACCTCATCAAGATAAAAAGCATCTGCACAGCAAAGGAAATAATCAACAAAACTAAAAGGCAACACATAGAACGGGAGAAGATATTTGCAAATGACATATTGGATAAAGGGTTAGTAACAAAAATCTATTAAAAAACTCAGCAAACTCAATATCTAAAAACAAATAATCCAGTAAAGAAATGGGCAGAAGACATGAATAGACACTTTTCCAAAGAAGACATCCAGATGGCCAACAGACACATGAAAAGACACACTTTCCCTTATCATCAAGGAAATACAAATCAAAACAACATTGAGATACCACCTCACACCAGTCAGAGCGGCTAAAATTAACAACTCAGGAAACAACAGATGTCAGTGAGGATGTGGAGAAAGGGGAACCCTCTTGGTGGGAATACAAGCTGGTGCAGCCACTATGGAAAACAGAGTGTTAATTTTCTAACAAAAAATTAAAAATAGAATTGCCCTATGACCCAGGAATAGCACTACTAGGAATTTATCCAAAGGATAGAGGAGTACTGATTCGCAGGAGCACATGTACCCCAATGTTTATAGCAGTGCTATCAACAATAGCCAAATTATGGAAAGGCCCTAAATGTCCATCAACTGACGAATGGATAAAGAAGATGTGGCTTATATATACAATGGAATACTACTTGGCAATGAGAAAGAATGAAATCTGGTCATTTGCAGCAATGTGGATGGAACTGGAGGGTCTTATGCTAAATGAAATAAGCCAGGCAGGGAAAGACAGACACCATGTGTTTTCACTCATATGTGGATCTTGAGAAACTTAACAAAGACCATGGGGGAGGGGGAGGGGGGAAAAAAGAGTTACAGAGAGGGAGGGAGACAAACCATAAGAGACTCTTGGATACTGAGAACAAACTGAGGGTTGATGGGGGGTGGGGGAGAGGGGAAAGTGGGTGATGGGCATTGAGGAGGGCACTTGTTGGGATGAGCACTGGGTGTTGTATGTAAATCAATTTGACAATAAATTATATTAAAAAATTAATAAAAAAGAAGCTGTGAGATACAGACAGATATAGAGAGATATATAGATAGATATAGATATATAGATGATATAGATAGATAGAGATAGAGATAGAGATAGAGATAGAGATAGAGATAGAGATAGAGACATAGATATGAGACAACAACTTGGATGGAACGGGAGGGTATTATGCTAAGTGAAATAAGTCAGTCAGAAAAAGACAGATACCATATGATTCACTCATATGTGGAATTTGAGAAACTTAACAGAAGATCATATGGGAAGGGAAGGAAAAATAAGATACAAACAGAGAGGGAGGCAAACCATAAGAGACTCTTAAATACAGAGAATAAATCAAGAGTTGGTGGGAGTGGGGAAAATGGGTGATGGGCATTGAGGAGGGAACTTGTTGGGATAAGCACAGGGTGTTGTATGCAAGTGATGAATCATGGGAATCTATTCCTGAAGTCAACACTACACTGTATGTTAGCTAACTTGACAAAAACAAAAAAGAATGTGAAAATTCTGTCCACCAAACTATAGACCAAATATCATATGAGGGAAAAAAACATACTAGATTACATTATTGTACCCCTGGCATGAGTTTTAAATAAAATACTATGAATATTGCCAGTTTGAAACAGCTTTGTCTTGGTGCCCAGAACAGAGTATAGAATAAAAGAATAATGGGTCTTTTTGATGGTTTTATTCCCCAGAAAAATAGAAGATAGTGTTCTTGTAAGAATAAATTATTGTATATAATGAAATCAAATTTTAAAAGTCATAAATCCATGTCTAAAAACTGTAACTTTTATTTTCTGTATCTTCTCCTGCTTTGGTATTCCTATGCCCATGACAACAGCTGGTCAGGGGTGCAGTAAGGAGAGGGATTTTAAAATTTGCTAAATAAAAGTAATTCAATTCCTTTCAAGTTAACAAAGTCTCTTTCAAGTAAATATTCATTCAAATACAAGTTAAAATACTTTTCAGAGAAATGTTCACACCTTCTCTTTAGCTCCTCCATACCCCCTAATCCTCTACCTTTTGGGACCTGGGAAACAGGGCATCCAAGAAGAGACTCGTAGTCTTTATTCTGTTTTTCGTGGCATACTAGCATCCAGAAAGATGTCTCTTCCCCTTCTGAAATTCTGACCATACAGAGCAGGTATCCACCAAAGTGTGGCCAGTCTGTTTCTAGGTATCAAACTGCATAGTATGCTGAGATCACTGTCCTCAACCATAAACTCCCACCAGGGGCTGCCTTCAATCTACCACTTACCCACCAGATCACCAGTTCTCCAATTTCTCATGACACCCTCATTCCCCCACCAGGACAAAGGGGATGCTTAGAATATCTTATAAACCACCTCCAAGTGGTGATAAGTGGAAGCAGAATAATCTCTAGCCAAACAGGGATCTTCTCACCAGGCTACTTGGAAGTGGGAAAGAGTGTCAACAGTCATAAACGAGCAGTCCCAAACCTATGAGGATATTTTAACTATCCCCATCCACTTCCTATAAGTTTCAAAGCAAAGAGCTAAGGAGTAGGGAAGCTTTCTTCTGCCTCTCTCTCCCTGAATAATTCCACCTGCATTCAACACTACAAGTGTTTCTCTTCCCTTGCCTACCTAGCAGATACTACCCTTGAATCACATCCTCCTCCTCTAAGTGGCACAGAACTATAATGTTAGAAAGTTTGCAAGAAAAGGAATGGTAATGCTGAGAGCATAAGATAAAGCAGATAAATTATAACTTGGTTACACCTAAATCAGAACATTGTTGGGGAGCCTGGGTCACTCAGTCAGTTAAATGTCTGACTCTTGATTTCGGCTCAAGTCATGATCTTACAGTTGTGAGATTAAGCCCTGCTTCATGCTCTACACTGGGCATGGAGCCTGCTTAAGATTCTCTCTCTCTCTCTCTCTCTCTCTCTCTCTCTCTGCCTCTCCCCACCATGAGGATCTCTCTTTAAAAAAACACCTTTGTTAGTGAGCATTGAAGGAGTCACAAAAATGCACTCAGTGAGTGGAACTGTGGATGTCCTTCAATTTTAGTGGCTTAGTGTTTCAAAGCTGGGTGTGACTATCCTCATTAGGAAGTATTTCTCTGAATCCTCTGAGAGTAGAGGTCTCTTTTAGAGTCTTGGACAACTTTTTAAGGTGTGGATTTGGCATTGACTTGGGAGTTTACCATATGCAAGACCCAAAGGGTCTCCTAGTTTTACTAGGAGATCCAGGTGTCAGAAAATTTTCCAGTAAGATATGGAAATTAAGGTTTGGGTTCCAATGATGACTCTACAATAAACTTGATAATTAAATGGCTATATATGAAATCTCAGAGATTACTTTATTAGTTTGAAAATAGAGAAAGTAATATAACAAACTCAGGTACCTCTAAACCTAGAATCAAAAGCAATTAATATCTTATCATATTTTTCTCTAAAGTACAGGTAAAGTTCCATTTCTTTCTCTCCTAAGTCTCATTTTTCCCCAACCCCAGAGGATGTTTCTTAAGGAATCTATGTAAGGCAATAATAACATCGCAATACACACATCTATCAAATTAACTCAATGTACACACAATGTTAATGTGTCAATTATATCTCAATGAAAAACAAACAAACAGAAGCAGGAAAAGCCAATGTCCCAGTTCAAAAGCAGTCAGGCAGGAGGAATTCTCTTTCACTATGGGAGAGTCAGTCATTTTGTTTTCTTCAGGCTTCAACTGATTGGATGAGGCCCTGCCTTACTCAGTCTAACAATTTAAATGTTAATCTCATCTAAAAATACTCTCACAAAAATACTTGAAATAATGTTTGACCAAATATATGGGCAGTCTGAGGCCCATCAAGTTGACGTGTAAAATTAACTATCTCACTTACTTAGGTATTTACCTGAAAAACATAAAGATGCATGTCCACACCAAAAAAAATTTATGTAATTATTTTTACTAACTTATTCATAGTCATCAAAAACTGTAAACAACCAATGTCCATCAGCTGGTGAAGAGATAAACAAGCTGTGGTATAACCATCAATGGACCACTATTCAGCAATTTTTGAAAAATACAGATACATGCTGCAATACAAATAAATCTCAAAACCATTATGCTAAGTGAAAAAGGTCACATTCAAAAGGCTACATATTATGATCAATTTATATGATACACTGGAAAAGGCAAAACTATAGGACCAGAAAGATAAGTGGTTGCCAGCAGCTGGGGGTGTGAGAAGAAAGTTGATTACAAAGGAATGCAAGGGAACTTTTGGGCTGGTGAGAATATTCTTCATCTTCATTGTGGCAGTAGTCACATGCTACATGTCTGTCAAATTTCATCAGACTTCATCATGTAGTCAGGGTGAATTTTCCTTCATGTAAATTATACTTCAATAAAACCTGACTTAAATAAACGGTACAAATTGTGATGAGAAAGAGTTCCAACTATGTGATGTTATCAGGCTCCTTAGGACTCTTCCACTCTTGCACTAGGCCTCTGAAAGATATTACTGCTTCTCACTTACCTTCTTTCCCAAACATGGTGCCTTAGCTAAGACTTCACCTCTGGTTCCACATACCTGCCAAATCCCTTCATTTTGATGTTCATGTAGCCAGTGCTCTCATTAGACCTGTTGTATTTTCCCATTCTGACAAAGACTGTATTCTTCAGATAGTTTGCTGTGCAATGTTGAAATACCACTATTCTTTTCATTCTTCTATGCAATCTTCACCATATTCCACTCTGAAGGGGCCTCCAAAATGGATCTTCTGGCGCTCATTTATTTCCAAACTTATGTGAAAACTGGGTTTTATACAACTGTTTTTCCTCTGTAAGTTATGTGTGATTGTATGTGTTCTCCATTGTTTATATGGTTTGGGGGATGTAGAGGGATTTGGGTTATCTTAACTCATTTCTAGTTTTATTGCATTAATTTCATATACGTTGTTCTGCATGTTATCTGTTCTTAAGAATTTGTTAAAACTTCTTTGCCTATTCTATCATCAATTTGGTAACTTTTCCATATATTCTTGAAAAGAATGCAAATTATTTGGGGGAGGGGAGATATAGAAACCATATAGGTCATGTTTATTAACTGTATTGATAAATTCATCTGAAGTTTACTAAATTTTAGTCTGGTTAATGAAGAAATTTCTGATATATGTGTGTTAAAATAATTCATTAAGAGAGTAGGTTTTCCAAATATAATACATGTAAGTTTCCAAAATAAAATAACCTATGTGAAGTAAATTTGTAAATATGAGTGCTACACACCATTATTATATTAACCACAGAAACAAAATAAAATTTATGACAACACAAGGTATAAAAGTACCAATTAAAAATGTCCTGGAAAGAATTCATGTTGGATAACACAGTCAGTGTGACTTAGAGCATTACTTAAAAGCCAAAAAGGCTGCCATAAAATCTTTTTGTAACAATAGTCAAAAATAGCATAACCTTGATATCTGAGTTACCAGAAGACTTTCTCTTGATGTCAATTCAACTACAGCAAGTACTGTTCCTGGGGCATTTCATGGATATATCATTGCTCTTTCTCTTCCAACAAAGTGTTATTTGATTTCAACAAATCCCAAATAATCTTTTGGTATAAGACATAAACCTCCAAGAATTAAGAATGTCAAAGCAACTTTTGCTAGCTATTTGACAGAATCTCCTGGAAATTGAACTTTGAGTTGTTTATAAATTTTGATTACCAGGTTCTACTCACAAATAGGGTAGCTGGCAATGAAAGACTGTCAGCAGACGTTTAGAAAGTTATGTATATTAAAGTTCATTGTTTTCATTTGTTTCTTCTATGATAAAGGAAATTGCATTAAGATACAAGGATTTGAAACAAACCTTGTGCAGTCACTGCAAGACATGTTTGGGCAACGTGACAGTGGAGGAAAAGGCCCCTAGTGTTTTCCTGTAATATTCTACTCTATCAACTCATGCACCATTATTAGAGTTGGAACTGAAATATTTTGTCCCTTTGTTAATAATTCTTTTATTCCCATGTTCACATGGGAAACAAAATCCTTCTTAAATAATAGAATACAAATTAACTTTTCTCTAATGAATAAAGGGACTTTCAATATATCCCAAAAGCTAATAACTGACATACTGTATAGAATGAAGGAGGGGTTGGGGCGCCTGGGTGGCACAGTCGGTTAAGCGTCCGACTTCAGCCGGGTCACGATCTCGCAGTCCGTGGGTTCGAGCCCCGCGTCAGGCTCTGGGCTGATGGCTCAGAGCCTGGAGCCTGTTTCCGATTCTGTGTCTCCCTCTCTCTCTGCCCCTCCCCTGTTCATGCTCTGTCTCTCTCTGTCCCAAAAAAATAAATAAACGTTGAAAAAAAATTTTTTTAATAAAAAAAAAGAATGAAGGAGGGGAAATTTTTTTAACTGTGCACCCATTTGCATTTCAAAGCCTTTCCTAACTGATTATCTTGAACAGAGAGTAAGATGGTATTCAGTTATGTTTTTAAGTTCATTCACTTATAGTTTGTGACTCCAGAAAGTTCGTAGTGGGATTAGAAGTTAAGTGTTACTGTCTAGACAAGGACATTGGTGGTCATAAATTATGATTATGTGACTGCTGTAGCATTCTGTCTGAATGGAATTGGGGTGGTGATCCATGTCTCAAGTGGCCTAGAAACCACTTTGACAGTCTTCTCAAAGGAGCATCAATAGCAAAAGTCAAGGTCTGAAGAGAAATGTGTGTTTACATCAGGAAAATACTAAGTAAATTCTGAAAACAAAACAGCATGAGAGTATATCTACCAATGTATTTCAATGGCCATCCTTAATTTCAGCAAGAGGCCATTTTCCTATTAGCAAAGCAGATTCTATCACTGATATTTGCACAATTTCATAGACTTGGGGGTGAGATCATAGGAGGAAACTGTTAGCTAGAACTAGCTTTCTTTTTTCTGAGAGTTTGAACTGAATTTTTAGATATACTTTCTGGGACAAAAAGCCAGTATCAGATATAAATGATCTCTGTTATTTGAATTACGTGGGGTTTTTTCCCCTATTAATGACCAGATTCAGAAATAACAAAGTTGTCCCAAGGAGTTCCTTCTGACACTGCTATTCTTAAGCTTTTCTTCTGCCTTGTTTGGATGGAATGTGGCCACCCATGCCCTGTAGGCTTCACTGGGACACTTAGCATTTGCTTGATGCTTTGGGAGGTTCAGAGGGTGGCAAGGAGAAACAGCAGCATAAGCACCCTATTTGCTATTACTCTCCCCTGTTAAAAAAAAAAAAAAAAAAAAAAAAAAAACAGCTTTGGAGGGGAGGACCCATGATGGCAGAACAGCATGGAAGTTTTTTTTGTCTCACGTCCACGAAATACAACCAGACCAACACTAAACCATCCTGCACACCTAGAAAACTGATCTGAGGATTAACACAACAATCTGCACAACCTGAACCACAGAATTCAGCAGGTACATGGCAGGGAGAGGTGAACTGGGAGAGAGAGAGCCATGGAGAGCAAAGAGCCATTTTTGTGTGCAGAGAGAGGATCGAGACAGGGGTGGGGAAGAATACGGGAAGAGCACCCCTCCTCAAAAGCAGCTGGAGAGAAAGTGGAAAAGTGGAAATAGCTGCAGGGACTGAACTAAAAGGGGAGAAAGGAGAAAGGAGAGAGTTTAAATTCCATTAAGACTATAAACAGGGGGAGTGCAGAGTCTGAAACTCTGCAGCTCAATACCTGGTGGCGCTCTGGTGAGAAGGGCGAACTCCCAAGAGCAGAGTGAAGTCTGGAGGTCTTTGGGCCACACGGGGAGAGCCAGTTCGCTTGCTGGGAAGACACCTGGTAGAGGCTGTGTGACTCCCTCCCAAAGGCAAATGCCCAGTGGACCCGGGAGAACAACCACATTCTCCGGTGCTGGAACAAGGTCGCTGGGGGTGAAGCCTGGTGCCAGATGTGTGTTGTGATTTTCCATAATCCCTGAAACGCTGCTGCTGCTACACGATTGCATGAAATTTTTCTGGGGCAGGCTGGCACCCAGCCACAGACTCTGGGCATCGGTAGCACCACGGCCCTGCGAACGTGCCTGAGTGCAGCTGGCGCCTGGCCATTGCTTGGTGAGACCCTCCCATAGAGTGGAAGAATGGGTCAAAGCCACAGTCCTTCAGAAATTAGGGGTAAGGAAACACAGCCGCATCTGAGATAAAACTCAGGAGAGAGGTTCTGCCTGCGGCTTGGTCACAGACACTGTAAAAGCGGAGATTGGAAGGAAGCCGAAAACAAAGGACTGGTGCGCGATTGCTGATTGGAAAGAAGAGAGTTCCGAGACTCTGTTATGAACAGAAACTGGATAGGTGGATAGTGCCATTTTCACGACTCCCACGCATGCGCACACATACCTACAAGCTCCACAACAATCCGTCTCAGTAAACTAAGCAGCGCCATCTAGTGGAGAATGTAGATGTTACACTAAGCCCCGCCCAACTGGGCCTACCTCGCTCTTCAGGAACACAAGTCTCTCCACCTGCTTAGTTCATGTACCATAAAGCACTTCATAGTTTGACTTCGAGGGGAAAACGAGTTAATTTCGGTCGTATTTCAGTCTGTTCACCTATGAATCTATTCAATTTTCTTTATTTTTTCTTTATTTTTTCCTTTCTCATTTCTTTTCTTTTTCTTGAATACAGAAAGAGAAAAAATTCATTTTTATTTTCAATTTTTACTAAAAATATTTTCCTTTAATTTTGTCTACTATATTTTTTACATTTGTGTAAATTTTTTCAAATTCTATTTTACTTCCATCATTTCATTTTAGTCTACTTCAGTGTATTCATTTTTTCAAATTTTTAAACAATTTCCTTTTTTTTTCTTTACCCTTTTTTCTCTAATCTATCAAGCCCATTTCAATACCCAGACAAAAACACACCTAGGATCTAGCATCATTTATTTCATTTTTTTCTGTATCTGTGTTTGTTTTTAATTTTTTTATTTTAATATTTTTTTAATTTTAATATTTTTTAACTTTAATATTTTTTGCCTCATTAATTCCTTTTCTCCCTTCAAAATGACAAAATGAAGGAATTCAACCCAAAAGACACAGCAGGAAGAAACAACAGGCAGGGACTTAACCAACACAGTTACAAGCAAGATGTCTGAACCAGATTTTAGAATCACAATAATAAGAATACAATGGAGTCAAAGATAGATTACAATCCCTTTCTGTGGAGATAAAAGAAGTAAAAACTAGCCAGGGTGAAATAAAAAATATGGTAACTGAGCTACAATCTCGAAAGATGCCATGGGAGCAAGGATACATGAGGCAGAACAAAAAATCAGCAATATAGAGGACAAACTTATGGAGAATAATTAAGCAGAAAAAAAGAGGGAGTTGAAGACAAAAGAGCACGAGAAATCAGTGACTCATTAAAAAGGAACAACCTCAGAATCATAGGGGTCACAGAAGAGGAAGAGAGAGAAATAGGGGTAGAAGGGTTATGTGAGCAAATCATAGCAGAAAACTTTCCTAACCTGGGGAAAGACACAGACCTCAAAATCCAGGAAGCACAGAGGACCCCCGTTAGATGCAACAAAAACCGACCATCAACAAGGCATACCATAGTCAAATTCAGAAAATACTCAGGCAAGGAAAGAATCATGAAAGCAGCAAGGGAAAAAAGTCCTTAATCTACAAGGGAAGAGAGATCAGATTTGCAACAGACCTATCCATAGAAACATGGCAGGCCAGAAAGGAGTGGCAGGATATATTCAGTGTGCTGAATCAGAAAAATATGCAGCCAAGAATTCTTTATCCAGCAAAGCTATCATTCAAAACAGGAAGGATAAAAAGTTTCCCAGACAAACAAAAATGAAAGGAGTTTGGGACCAATAAACCAGCTCTGCAAGAAATTTTAAGGGGAACTCTGAGGGGAGATGATTCATAGATAAATAAATGAACAGATGAATAAATGAATAAATGAATGAATGAATAAATAAATAAATACATAAATAAATACCAAAAGCAACGAAGACTAGAAAGGACCAGAGAACATCACCAGAAACTCCAACTCTACAAGCCACATAATGACAATAAATTCATATCTTTCAGTGCTCACTCTAAATGTCAATGGACTAAATGCTCCAATAAAAAGACACAGGGTAACAGAATGATTAAGAAAACAAGATCCATCTATATGCTGTTTACAAGACACCCACTTTAGACCTAAAAACACCTTCAGATTGAAAGTAAGGGGATGGAGAAACATCTATCATGCTAATGGTCAACAAAAGAAAGCCAGAGTAGCCATACTTATATCAGACAATCTAGACATTAAAATAAAGACTGTATCAAGAGATGCAGAAGGGCATTATATCATAATCAAGAGGTCTATCAACCAAGAAGACCTAACAATTGTAAACAATTATGTGCCAAATTTCGAAGCACCCAAATATATAAATCAATTAGTCACAAACATAAAGAAATTCATTGATACTAATACCATAATAGTAGGGCACTTCAACATCCTGCTCACAGCAATGGACAGATCATCTAATCAAGAAATCAACAAGGAAACAATGGCTTTGAATGACACACTGGACCAGATGGACTTAACAGATATATTCAGAACATTTCATCCTAAAGCAGCAGAATATACATTCTTCTCCAGTGCACATGGAACGTTGTCCAGAATAGACCACATACTGGGACACAAATCAGCCCTCAACAAGTACAAGAAGATCGAAATCATACTGTGCATATTTTCAGGCCACAACACTACGAAAATCAAAACCAACCACAAGAAAAAATTTGGAAAGGTAACAAATACTTGGAGACGCAAGAACATCCTACTAAAGAATGAATGGGCTAAGCAAAAAGTTAAAAGGAAAATTAAAAAGTTCATGGAAATCAAGAAAATGATAACACCAAAACCCAAAACATCTGGGATGCAGGAAAGGAGATCATAAGAGTAAAGTATATAGCAATCCAGGCCTTCCTAAAGTAGGAAGAAAGATTGCAGACACACAACCTAACCTTACACCTTAAAGAGCTGGAAAAAGAACAGCAAATAAAACCTAAAACCAGCAGAAGACAGGAAATAATAAAGATTAGAGCAGAAATTAATGCTATCTAAACCAAAAACAACAGTAACAAAAGAAAAATAGTAGAACACATCAATGAAACCAGAAGCTGGTTCTTTGAAAGAATTAACAAAATTGATAAACCACTAGACAGATCACAAAGAAAAAGGAAAGGACCGATATAAGTAAAATCAAAAATGTAAGAGGAGAGTCACAACCAACAGAGCAGAAATAAAAACAATAATAAGAGAATATTATGAGCAATTATATGCCAATAAAATGGGCAATCTGGAAGAAATGGACAAAATTCCCGGAAACATATACACTACCAAAACTGAAACAGGAAGAAATAGAAAATTTGAACAGACCCATAACCAGTAAAGAAATCGAATTAGTAATCAATCAAAAATCTCCCAAAAAACAAGAGCCCAGGGCCATACAGCTTTCCAGGGGAATTCTACCAAACATTTAAGGAAGAGTTAACACCTATTCTCTTGAAACTGTTCCAAAAAATAGAAATGGAAGGAAAACTTCCAAACTCTTTCTATGAAGCCAGCATCACCCTCATTCCAAAACTAGACAGAGACCCCACTAAAAAGGAGAACTATAGACCAGTTTCCCTCATGAACATGGATGCAAAAATCCTCAACAAGATTTTTGCCAACCGATCCAACAATACATTAAAAAAATTATTCACCACGGCCAAGTGGGATTTATACCTGGGATGCAGGATTGGTTCAATATCCACAAAACAATCAATGTGATTCATCACATCAATGAAATAAAAGACAAAAACCACATGATCCTCTCAAAATATGCAGAGAAAGCATTTGACAAAATACAGCATCCTTTCTTGATAAAAACCCTCAAGAAAGTAGGGACAGAAGGATCATACCTCGAGACCATAAAAGCCATATACAAAAGATCCAATGCTAATATCATCTTCAATGGGGGAAAGTTGAGAGCTTTCCCCCTAAGGTCAGAAACAAGGCAGGGATGTCCACTCTCACCATGGTTATCCAACATAGTATTGGAAGTCTTAGCCTCTGCAATCAGACAACAGAAAGAAATAAAAGGCATCCAAATCAACCAGGAGGCCAAAGTTTCACTCTTTGCAGATGACATGAAACTCTATATGGAAAACCCAAAAGATTCCACCAAAAAACTTCTAGAACTGATCCATGAATTCAGCAAAGTAGCAGGATATAAAATCAATGTACAGTAATCGGTTGCATTCCTATACACCAACAATAAAGCAACAGAAAGAGAAATCAAGGAATCGATCCCATTTACAATTGCACCAATAACCATAAAATACCTAGGAATGAATCTAACCAGAGGTGAAAAATCTGTACACTGAAAACTATGGAAATCTTATGAAAGAAATTGAAGAAGACACAAAAAAAGGAACAAAGATTCCATGTTTCTGGATAGGATGAACAAATGTTGTTAAAATGTCGATACTACCCAAAGCAGTCTACATATTCAATGCAATTCCTATCAAAATAACACCAGCATTCTTAACAGAACTAAAAAACACAATCCTAAAATCTGTATGAAACCAGAAAAGCCCCTGAATAGACAAAGCAATCTTGAAAAAGAAAACCAAAGCAGGAGGCATCACAATCCCAGACTTCAAGCTGTATTACAAGGTTGTAATCATCAAGACAGTATGGTACTGGCACAAAAACAGACACTCAGATCAATGGAACAGAATAGAGAACCCAGAAATGGACCCACAAACGTATGGCCAACTTATCTTTGACAAAGCAGGAAAGAATATCCAATGGAATAGACAGTGTCTTCAGCAAGTGGTACTGGGAAAACTGGACAGCGACATGCAGAAGAATGAACCTGGACCACTTTCTTACAACCATACACAAAAATAAACTCAAATGGATGAAAGACCTAAATGTAAGATAGGAAGCCATCAAAATTCTCACGGAGAAAGTAGGCAAAAACCTCTTTGATCTTGGCCCCAGCAATTTCTTACTCAACACGTCTCCGGAGGCAAGGGAAACAAAAGCAAAAATGAACTATTGGGACCTCATCAAAATAAAGCTTCTGCACAGCGAAGGAAACAATCAGCCAAACTAAAAGGCAGCTGACAGAATGGGAGAAGATATTAGCAAATGACATATCAGGTAAAGGGTTGGGATCCAAAATCTATAAAGAACTTATCAAACTCAATGCCCAAAAAAACAAATAATCCAGTGAAGAAATGGGCAAAAGACATGAATAGACACTTCTCCTAAGAAGACATCCAGATGGCCAACCAAGACATGAAAAAAATGCTCAACATCACTCATCAGGGAAATACAAATCAAAACCACAATGAGATACCACCTCACACCTGTCAGAAGGGCTAACATTAACAACTCAGGCAATAACAGATGTTGGCGAGGAGGTGGAGAAAGAGGATCTCTTTTTGCACTGCTGGTGGGAATGCAAACTGGTGCAGTCACTCTAGAAAACAGTATGGAGGTTCCTCAGCAAATTAAAAATAGAACTACCCTACGACCCAGCAATTGCACTTCTAGTTTTTATCCAAGGGATATAGGTATGCTGTTTCCAAGGGGCACATGCACCCCAATGTTTATAGCAGCACTATGAACAATAGCCAAAGTATGGAAGGAGCCCAAGTGTCCCACGATGGATGAATGGATAAAGAAGATGTGAGATAGATATAGATATAGATATAGATATAGATATAGATATAGATATAGATATAGATATACACACACACACACATATACACACAATGGAATATTACTGGGCAATCAAAAAGAATGAAATGTCACCACTTGCAACTACATGGATGGAACTAGAGGGTACTATGCTAAGCGAAATTAGTCAGTGAGAGAAAGACAAAAATAATGACTTCACTCATATGAGGACTTTAAGACACAGAACAGATGAACACAAAGAAAGGAAACAAAAACAATATAAAAACAGGGAGGGGGACAAAACAGAAGAGACTCATAAATATGGAGAACATACAGAGGGTTACTGGAGGGGTTGTGGGAGGGGGGATGGGCTAAATGGGTAAGGGGCATTAAGGAATCTACTCCTAAAATCATTGTTGCACTATATGCTAACTTGGACGTAAATAAAAAAAGTAAAATTAAACTAAAAAAATAATAATAAAAATTTAAAAAACAGCTTTGGTTTCATTCAAGTTGATAAAAAATATCACTTTTCCTTTATCTATCTAGCTCAAGCTGTAAAATGTTAAATAGTGAGACTATAAAACTCAACAAAAGAAACAACTAGGGAAGGCATTCTTTGTGAATGGACATGAAACCTTACAGGTGAAGTTGGAAATCTTATGCCACATAGTACATTTTGTTTTTTAAATGAGACGCTTTCTCTCATCTCTTAAGAATTAAAAAATGTTTTTCCTACCTTGCTATTTCTCCCACTGTTGTTATTTTCATTGTCAAGTGAACTCACTTTTTTCATTAACAAATCAATCAAGATGAGAATGTCCATTATTTGAGCAGATGCCTGCAAATATCTGCAGAGGTGGAAGAGCAAGTACGAATATGTCATGTTGATTCTGGATTTCTTTCTTCTAGGGAGTCCATAATTCTTGAGTATTAGATATTTTTGCATATTTAGGAGATGTGCAGTAAAAAGTTTCATGAAGTAATGGTTGTGGTTCTTCTCACTGAGAGAACAAAAGTTTAACCATCCTTGTGAATTCAAGGCTGAGTCAATTTAGACAAGGAAAGTAGAAAGAATGCCAAGTTTTGGCAATGGATTCAAATACTTTATCAAGGAATAAATTATCTGTGGTTGGAACACCAAACATGAAGCTTAGAAGCAGTGGGTGAGGAAGGCAGGTAATATTTTGATTTCTATACAGGACTAACATACTGAAATATAGATGATATAGGTATACAATTTAAATTATAGATGAAAATTCTCACCTACATTCTTTGAGAGCAAGGGTCATAGATTAATCATTTTTACATCAGCCTATTTCCTTTACTCCAGGTGATTTCATCCATTCCCATGACTTAAATGTCAATGTATATCATGCCTAGGATGTATGGCATTTAAATGTATGACTTCCAAATTTGTATCTCTAACCTGGACCATTTTGTTGAGCTCCATGCTAGCACGTCTAAGTATTTAACCTGGATATTTAACAGGAATCTTAAAATGAACATGTCCACGGCAGAATTCTTTATTTTCCCCTGAAATCCTGCTCCACACAGCATTTTCCATTCCTGGTCATGAAACTACTACCCAATTACTGAAGCCCCAGATACAGACATCATCCTCATTCTGCCTTTTCTCTTTTATCACCATCACTCACCTCGTCAGCAACTTTTATTGGCTCTACTTCCAGAATGTTACTCTTATTCACCCACTGTTTTCCATGTTCACTACTGCCACCTTTATCCAAGCACCATGAGTCCTTGCCTTTTCTATCGCAGCAGCATAATTACTATCTCAGCTTTCCCTCTCCACCTGCTACAAACTCCTCCAAATAGTAACTTCAAATATCAACCAAATAATGTCACTGAACTGTTTTGTCACTCAGACAGAAAAAAATCCCAACTCATCACCCTCACTTACAAGGCACTACATAATCTACCTTGACTCTCCAGGGTCTCACATCAGTTAGTAAGACCACTGAGGTAGGGCTGGCAACACAAGTTAGTGGGGAAGTCAACGTAGTTTTTAAAAACATTGAAAGGCCTTCAATGAAAGAGAATGTGTTTAGGGAAAAGGAGTTCCCCTACTCATTTTTAATGACTTTTCTAAGAGCTAGAGATTTTCACCTACAACATAATCAATTTGAGAGGGAAAAAAAAAATCTAAGAAGGTGTTAATGAAAAAATGCTAAGCATCCCAAATTGCAAGTCCTCTTCAATAGGGAGCATAAGATCATTACTGGAATTAACTTGGAATTGAATAGCTATTTTGGGACCCCACAGCACACACCCCAACTATCTTTCATCCAAAAATGTTATCTCTAACCTGTGACCATTCTTTCCCCAAACTGACCTCCTACAAGGCACTTGCAAAAAATCCTGCCTCAATATTTTATTTCTCTGTAGAATACCCTTTATCTTTACAAATCAGTTTGAATTGTACTGAAAGTTCATTAAGGCATTATCGCGGGACCTCTTTCTAATATTAGCTGTTAAATCCTCAGGTTGTAATCAAATCCTTCGGGCACTTTATTACCTAAACAATATTGAGTGTGGCCTAAAACAGGTAATATTTTGCCAAACCCAGACCAATGGTGGGAGGTTTCAGGATGGGGCTCCAATGTGCATTTATTCATAGTTGTTGGTATTGCTTTTCAGAAGTTTCAATGGTGGTTTGAATTTCTCAAGGGTTACACTATGATTTCTCCTGTGCAGTGCTCTACAGCATCACTGGTTAGCCACTTACAAGAGTATAAGCCCCCGTCTTCTTAAAATAAATAGCCTGTAGTCTCCTAGGATATCATGACAAAGTGCCATACAGTAGGTGGCTTAAACAATAGAAATTTATTTTCTTACAACTCTGGAAGCTACAAGTCCCAGATCAAGCCGCTAACAACATTGGTTTGGGGACACATCTCTCTTTTTGGTTTATGGACAGCCATCTTCTCATTGTATCCTCACATGGCCTCTTCTCTGTGCATGCCCAAAGAGAGAGACACAGAGATAATCTCTGATATTTTCTCCTCTTCTAAGGATACCAGTTCTATCAAGTTACAGTTCCAACCTTATGACTTCATTTAAACTCAATTACCTACTTAACGGCCTGATCTCTAAAGATGGTCACACAGAGGATTATGGCTTCCACATATGAATTTTGGAGAGGACACAATTCAATCCCTAACAAAGAGACTTTGCAATATTGGGAGGAGCATCTTAACAGAAATCTCCAGTTAAAACCATATAATCCGAACAACTGAAGTATGGGCTAAAAGTGGTGTCACAAATCTGGCACTAGGGGACACGTAAACTGAGCTGACCTATATAGACAGCATTGTAAATCTAGTTAATGCCAGTCAGAGCAAAATATCACAATTTCAGTTTTAAACACAATAATGTGCTGTTTTTTACTTGTAGCAAGAATTACTATCAATCTCCATTCATTGGGCCAGAGACCATTGTGGTGTTACCAAAAGCCTTGCCCATCATGTAGCACACTACCTACACTTGTGAGTTCATTATGCCAGATTTTTCATTGTTCAAATTAACTCTGATTATAAGTTAGGGATAAATAAAGTAAACAAGCATGCAAAGTTTGGGGTTTTTTTTTTCTTTCAGAGAGAAGATTTAATGCACTGTAGGAGTAATTTACTAAATAGTACTTCAGCTTCTTACTAATTAAAGAGTGACTCAGGTCATGCGTTTAAGTGCACACAGCCCCAGATGTCTCATAAGTCAACAACACTACATAAACAACACCATTTTATCCTGAATTGAGCACGTTGAACACTGGAAAAGTTCAAATTTGCTAGAATCCTTACTTTGTAACCTGCACTCCATTTCAATCATCTCAAGTAAGGAAAGTTTGCTGGCATACATTTTTTTCTTTGTTGATTCTCTGGTATAACACAACTGTTCGGCCACACTAATAACTTTGACAATATCCAAAACTACCTCATCAATTTATGAAAGCAGTAGAGCTTTACCAAGCCATAACTCTTTAATTGGAGTCAAATAGCTGTTTCTTTGACACTAAGTGTTGCCCACCTAGATTTTGTAACCTAATTTGCTTAGCTAATGAGAACAGTGTGTCACAGTAGATAGAAGTTGGTCTCAAAATTAAAGCAGCAAATGTAACGGAGTTTTCTGTTCCAGGGAGAGTTACTTTGAAATCCAATAAGGACAACACTGATTAAAAAGGAGGTAGTTTAGGTTTCACTAGGACTTCCAGCATGTATATTCTTGCATATACAAATGATGAGACCAGTACATAAAGTTAGTCATAATCAAGGAAGCTGTTCACTTATATAACCATTTTCACTCCCAGGTTAATGGTATAGCTGAAAATTGACATGTCTAAAAATGGCTACTAAAATAATTCAGGCATCAGGTAAGAATTTGGAGCTGAACAAAGTATAGGATAGTTGCTTATAAAATAGAATATTCAGAATTACACAAAACCATATAACACCGTCATTTACAGTTGGAAGTTTGTTGAAGCTCCCTGGGGTATTTGGTAAGTAAAATTAGGCCTTAAGTGTCTGTGAAATTATGAACCTTTGCACACATTAATTTGCATAAGTATAAATAACTTTCTGAATCTAGATCCAGCCTCTATCACTACCTCTGAATTACAGTGTCAACTTTATCTCAGCAGAGTATTTCAACAAACACCATCAATGAATACTGAGGCCTTTTATGTGCCAAACACTGCTCATGTGTAAGAGCTGACAGCCGAGAGCAGGAATAGACAATAAATAAGTTTAAAAAAAAACAGACTAAATGATTCCAGATGATGGCTCATGTAATAAACAATTAAGAAAGTAATAAGTTAGAGAGTAATAGGGTAGAAAGACATATTATAAATAGAGTGGTCAGAAAACCCCCTTCTGGACATAGGACACTTAAGCTGAAAACTTTTAGTTTAAGAAGAACTCTTAGATAAGAAGGAACCATCCATGTGAAGACAATGGAAGAGTGTTCGAGGCTTTTGAAAAATCTGAAATGAATTGGAACATGGCATTCTTGAGGAATAGTAAGAGGGCCAGTGTGTCTCAGTGTAGAAGATAAGAATGGTAGAAAGGAGTTAAGGAAGCTAATTTAATAACATGTGGCCCAATCCTAATGTCTACAGGAAGGGAGGACACTAGGGAAGGATAAATTTCTAACTTCCTCTCCAGGAGTAGGGAGAAGCAAAAACAGAGCTTCAAGGCTGCTAGAATAGAATGACCTCCTCAGTGCTCCCTTAATATTATAATTATTATTCTTTCTAGAGAAGGGGCCAGCAAGCTTTTTATTTCTCAAGCAGGGACTGGGAAAAGGATAAGTTACAAATATTTTAGTCTTTATGGATAAGTTACAAATATTTTAGTCTTTAAAGACTCTTTTTAAACTATTCAATGTTGAGGGCACCTGGATGGCTCAGTTAGTTAAGCATCAGACTCTTTGATTTTGGCTCCAGTCTTGGTTTCATGGTTTGTGAGTTCAAGCCCCACCTCAGGCTCAGCACAGAGCCTGCTTGATATTTTCTCTCTCCCTCTCTCTCTGCCCCTCCCTGCTCACTCTCTGTCTCTTAAAATAAATAAACTTAAAAAAAACTATTCAATGCTGCTGTTACATATATGAATGAATGAAGGTGACTGTGCTCCAGTAAAACTATATTTATAAAAACAAGCAGCGGCCACCTTTGACCTGCAGGTTTGCTGATCACTATTCTAAAATCTCTAAAGAATTTAACATCTGTGCAGTTCACTTCTATATCAAAAATATTATCATTCTAATGTAGTATCTCTTTAAGAACACCAGGTTACTTTTATTCTACTGATGCTAACTGAAAAAGAAATTCTCTATGAAAGATTTGAGTTCCAAACATTTAATGCTTAAATTAATTTGCACATCCTCAACTGATACATGTTGTCAAGGAGGCTCCCACACTATGTTTTCATTATCTCACTTTTCCCATCATTCATATAGATCGCTCCTTGGTAATTTCATCCTTCATTTCAAAACTCTTGTTATGAGGCAATAGACCATTAATGCGGCACATAGATCTTCCTGAAATCTAGATGAAGAACTTAATGAAGCTACAGGACACAAAATAATTGCCAGTAGAATACATTTTCCTAAACCCGTTATGGTATTATCAACAGTTTCATGGTAGTATATTTCCATGTAGGCTGTATACCGGGGAAGTATTAATAAAATTATACTATTTACATAAATCACTATATCAGGGAAGAATTATGTGTTTGTCACAACCAAAACACACAAAAAGGGATCAAATGACACTTTTAAAAATGATGATTGAATCCCAAGCTAAGAATATAGAAAAATGGATAATTTCATGGATGAGTTTTAGGTCAGAATAGGTCCATCAAATGCCAATGTTTCTTGCTCCAAAATGTCACTTTGGCTTAACCCCTTGTTTTCTTTTTTCTTTTTTTTTTTTTAACATTTATTTATTATTGAGAGACAGAGAGACACAGAGCATGAGCAGGGAAGGGGCAGACACAGAATCTGAAGCAGACTCCAGGCTCTGAGCTGTGAGCACAGAGCCCAATGCAGGGCTCGAACTCACAAACTGCGAGATCATGACCTGAGCTGAAGTCAGACACTTAACCAAATGAGCCACCCAGGCACCCCACTAACCCCTTGTTTTCTTGCGGACAGCTCCTCACTTAGATCAGGTCCTCCTCTCTCTATGCCTGGTATTAAAGTACTTTTTGTTTACCTCTAAGTCTCTTATTTCTAAGTTAGCCTTTTTTCCCCATAATCCCTAGAACAATCTCTAAATAATATTTTCATCAGTATTTTGCAACTTTGCTTAAAAATTTTAGAGTAGCATGCTCACTTATATGTGGAATCTTAAAAACAAAACAAAACAGAACAAAAACAACAATAACAGCATCAAAACTCGTAAATACAGAGAACCGATTGGTGTTTGTCAGAGGCAGAAGGTAGGGGTATGGAAAATGGGTGAAGGGGATCAAAAGGTACAAAGTCCTGGGGATATAATGTACAGCACAGCAAGTACAGGTGAAAATACTGTATTGTATATTTGAAAGTTGCTAAGAGAGTAAATATTAAAAGTTCTCATCACCAGAAAAAAATTGTAACTATGTGAGGTGATGGATGTTAACTAGACTTATTGCGATTGTTTCACAATATATACAAATATCGAATCATTATGTTGTACATCTGAAACGAATATAATGTTATGTCAATTATATCTCAATTTAAAAAGAGATATAGTAGTGTATTTTATTCCCTACAATCATGATTTTTAAAAAAATAATTATCACAGTTCACTATGTCAAAAAAAAATTCTAATTGAGAATAGAGATTTTCCCTAACAAGGTAACCATTTCTTATTCTTATTATTTGCCTACTACACTTAAATCTCATCCTTATGCTAATTCTCTGCTCAGCACAACTTCTCCATAGCCTCTGGTGAACAAATCCTTCCTTGGTCTTCCAGTGGTTAAGCCTTTCCCAACCTCACCAAGCAATAAGTCACTCCCTCTTCTCCCCTGCATAATGGTAAATATACCTCCAGTTTAAGATTATCCCATTGTATTACAATTATGTGTTTATTCATCTGTCTTTCCCCAAATGAACTACTCACTCTTAGAGTATAGGTTTCACATTCATCTCTTTATTCTTTTTGCCTGGTTCATAGTGGGCACTCAATATATGATTATTGAATAAATTAACACAGTAATCAGCAAAAAAGTCTTCAGCTATGTCAAGGACTTATGTTCAACTTCACTATCTTGAAGATAAGAATTGCTTCTTCTTCTCCAGTGAGTGTAATTTCCAGAACTAAAACTGACTAAAGATATGCTCTGTAAAATTCTAACTCAGTAGGTCTGAAGGACAGGCTCAAGAATCAACCCTTTGCATTAGCATCCTCGACATTTTGTGGCAGATGGTCCATAGAAACCAATTTGAGTAACTCTGAACTACAATGTAAGTGTAGAACTTGGGTAAAGGCCCTCAAGAGAGCACTGGAACAGGTTTAGATGCACTGTGGCCCTATATTATGGTTAGCTTCATGCATGGATGGATATATGAAATAACAGCATTTTCATTCAGATTTTACTACTGATTTATCTTTTTAAATGGATTTTATTTTTACTGAAAATGAATTGGTTGATTTACATTCTGGGAAATAATACATAATAAGCAAGAAAGAGAAGAGGACAATATTTGAAGAACTGTAATGTCTCAATGGATAATGTTTGATTAATTTTTTTCTTTTAATTTTTTTGCTATTTAATGTTTATTTATTTTTGAGAGAGAGAGAGAGGCAGAGCGGGGGGAGGGGGGTGAGAAAGAGACAGAGACACAGGATCCAAAGCAGACTCCAGGCTCTGAGCTGTCAGCACAGAGACCAATGCGGGGCTCAAACTCAGGAACTGCGAGCTCATGAACTGAGCTGAAGTTGAATGCTTAACAGACTGAGCCACCCAGGCGCCCCAACATTTGATAAATTCTAATGGATTAGCTTTGATATTTTAGGAAAAGGCTTTTTGTGTTTTTTTAATGTTTACTTATTTTTGAGAAAGAGAGAGAGCAGAGAAGGGAGAGAGAGAGAGGGAAAAGGAGAATCCTAAGCAGGATACTCACTGCCAGTGCAGACCCCACCAAGGGCTCAAACCCACCAACCCTGTGATCATGCTCTGAGCTGAAATTAAGAGTCAGATGCTTAACAGATTGAGCCACCCAGGCACCCTGGAAAACGTTTTGATGACATGATCTGTCTTAGATTCAAAGACCTCCTAAGTTGTGCTCAAATGGGTGCCAGGGCTTTGTATAGACTTTTGTTCAAGTCCTTGCAAGGGAGTTTTTTTTATCCAACTATTTATTCTTCATGATAATGGAGCACTGCTTTTTTCTTCCACAGTCTGTTGGCATACACTACAGCTAGCTCCCTACAGCAGCTTCTAAGAAGAAAATCGATTCCACCACTAGAAACTGAAGTCTCAGAAATTCTGTCATGTCACATGTCACATGACATGAATTTTTGTTTAATTTTATTTTCATTTTTTTTAATTTACATCCAAATTAGCATATAGTGAAACAATGATTTCAGGAGTAGCTTCCTTAATGCCCCTTACCCATTTAGCCCATCCCCCCTCCCACAATCCCTCCAGCAACCCTCAGTTTGTTCTCCATATTTATGAGTCTCTTCTGTTTTGTCCCCCTCCCTGTTTTTATATTATTTTTGTTTCCCTTCCCTTATGTTCATCTCTTTTGTCTCTTAAAGTCCTCATATGAAAGATGTTTGTCTTTCTCTGACTGACCAATTTCGCTTAGCATAATATCCTCCAGTTCCACCCACATAGTTGCAAATGGCAAGATTTAATTCATTTTGATTGCCGAGCATTACTCCATTGTATATATATACCACCTCTTCTTTATCCATTCATCCATCAGTGGACATTTGGGCTCTTTCCATATTTTGGCTATTGTTCATAGTGCTGCTATAAACATGTGCCTCTTCGAAACAGCACACCTGTATCCCTTGGATAAATACCTACAAGTGCAATTGCTGGGTCGTAGGGTAGTTCTATTTTTAATTTGCTGAGGAACCTCCATACTGTTTTCCAGAGTGACTGAACCAGTTTGCATTCTCACCAGCAGTGCAAAAGAGATCCTCTTTCTCCGCATCCTCGCCAACATCCGTTGTTGCCTGAGTTGTTAATGTTAGCCATTCTGATAGGTGTGAGGTGGTATCTCGTGTTTTGATTTGTATTTCCCTGATGATGAGTGCTGTTGAGCATTTTTTCATGTCTTGGTTGGCCATCTGGATGTCTTCCTTGGAGAAGTGTCTATTCATGTCTTTTGCCCATTTCTTCACTGGATTATTTGTTTTTTGGGTGTTGAGTTTGATAAGTTCTTTATAGATTTTGGATCTGAACCCTTTATCTAATATGTCATTGGCTAATATCTTCTCCCATTCTGTCAGTTGCCTTTTAGTTTCGCTGATTGTTTCCTTCGCTGTGCAGAAGCTTTTTATTTTGACGAGGTCCCAATAGTTCATTTTTGCTTTTGTTTCCCTTGCCTCCGGAGACGTGTTGAGTAAGAAGTTGCTGCAGCCAAGATCAAAGAGGTTTTTGCCTGCTTTCTCCTTGAGGATTTTGATGGCTTCCTATCTTACATTTAGGTCTTCCATCCATTTTGAGTTTATCTTTGTGTATGGTGTAAGAAAGTGGTCCAGGTTCTTCTGCATGTCACTGTCCAGTTTTCCCAACACCACTTGCTGAAGACACTGTCTTTATTCCATTGGATATTCTTTCCTGCTTTGTCAAAGATAAGTTGGCCATACGTTTGTGGGTCCATTTCTGGGTTCTCTATTCTGTTCCATTGATCTGAGTGTCTGTTCTTGTGCCAGTGAACAATCCAAATTTTTAAAACTGCCAACAAATTCATCGCAAAAACCACGATCTTCCAAAAAAGTCTGTGTTTTTCTATCTAGATCTAATCAAAGGACCAATTCATTGGAAGAATAATATACTTTTCATATTAAGGAGAAAAAATTTTTGAGACATTTAAGTATAAAATAAAGTTTCTGAAATACATACCTAGGGGACAACCTAGTGCCTTACAAATACCAGACCATGTGAAAGTTTTTACAGGTTCAAAGGAAAATGAGAAAAAGAAGCCCCTTGGACAGGCATCAGTTGCTCCCTATTCACAGAGTCACATCTAGAACAGAGCAAAACCCAAATCAGAGCTAAGTCCCTTCTATCTCTATTAGGAGTTAAGTCTCATAATAGCTTCTATAATTCTTTATAAAATGTACCTACGTCAGGCCACTCTAGGAATAGTATTCTGAAAATGATTGTCCTTAATTAGGTCATCAGTATTGAATGTTAAAGTCTTTGGTCACCACTAATTGTTATAAACTATGAGACCAAGAGTATAAGTGCTGATGCTGACCACTTCCTGCCAGCATTCTGTCCCTGGATCTCTGAAGATGTCTTCTTCCCTGAGTGGAGCTGTAGGTGTGAACATCCCTCCCTGATTCTCTCTTCAGGTTAGATGGTCTGGGATCACAGATTAACTCATGTCTTAGAATGTAGAAAAGATGTCCAGAAAGAAAGTTGCCCATGGTATAGAAAATATCCAGAAACTAATGGTTATCTATATTTACAAGTGACCAACTTAAGTTCCTATTCTCCTACTCTCTTCCACTAGATCCCATAGTATTATAAAAAATAATTCAAAAATATCATTATTATTTCATAATATCCCATCTTATTATGACTTGATTTAAGTTAGCCATGAACTGACACTTGGTAAGCACCTGTACATCATACAGTCTGTCTTAGTACTTTGCATATTGTCTCACTTATCCTAACAATTTGTTATATTTTAAATTTTCCATTTTATAGATGCTGATATCAAGGCTTCCTGAGATTAGCCTGAATATTACACAGAAGTAATATCTGGATTGAGACCCACATCTGTTAGACTTCAGCCTATTATAGCACCATACATTCAACACCTCAAAAAACTAAATCTCTATATGAGACTCTTGGGTAAATCTATTTCTGCTGGCCTAAAAGCTGACTCAGGTATCAAGAGCAACATAAGAGGCCAAAATGACCTGTCATGTACCTACTGCAGCAAGAGGAACCTACATGGACAAGGTTGTAATCACTCAAAGCATTTGGGATTTTTTTTTCTTTTGTATGTAAATAATTTCAGACACATAGTGAAAAGTCCATCTTATTAGTTTGCAATCAAACAATGTTTGATTAAAACTTGTATTGATGCCAAGTGATAGCATTCAACTTGAACATACATTTCCCCCTAAGAGTCATATCTAAATTACTTCTATATCTATTTATGTAATCTTTCATGAGAGGACAAAAAAATTTGCAATATTGAAGATATTCATAAGAAAATTCCACAGGCTATGTCGGTAATATCAAGAGAAAAGCTTGGAAAATGACCCAGACCATAACAGTATTGGTGGAATAGGTACTTAGCATTCTAACATGACTAATTTGAAAGATATTTACTTAAAAGTTCTACTGTACTTTGGTGTTTCAGAAAATATACCATGGTTAATAATAATATTGTTCTATTGATTTCATGATGAAGTTAAATTCAAATGCTAAAAATTACTAGTTCCAGAGTCTCATGGAATGATAATACAATTGTAAAGATGATGGGGAAAAAAAAAAACAATTGTAAAGATGATGAGAGAGACAGAGACCAAGAGAGATTATTCAGTATAAACAAACATCACCTAGGTTTTCCTTTGAAAATTTTGTCTTTAGGGGCGCCTGGGTGGCACATTCCAGTATGTATATGCCTTTTGATTTCGGCTCAGTTCATGATCTCATGATTCATGATATCAAACCCTGCGTTGGGCTCTGCGCTGACAGTGTGGAGCCTGCTTGGGATTCTCTCTCTCTCTCCCTCTTTCTGCCCCTCCCCACTCATGCACTCTCTCACTACCTCTCTCTCAAAAACAAATAAATAAACATTTTTTAATTTGCTTTTATGCCTAATAAATCTTTTTTTTTCTTTAATTTTGAGAGAGACAGCACGAGCAGGGAAGGGGCAGAGAGAGGGAGAGAAAGAGAATCCCAGGAAGACTCTGTGCTGCCAGTGCAAAGCTAGATGTGGGGCTCAAACCCATGAAGCTGGGAGATCATGACCTGAGCCAAAATCAAGAGTTGGACGCTTAACCGGCAGAGCCACCCAGGCACCTCTTATGCCTAATGAATCTTGACTGCCATTTTAATAAAAGCAAGTAATCTGCTATTCATAGACCATAAGTAAGTACTAAGTATGCATTTATACCAGTTTTTGTGATGTCGGGACCCAAGGATATAAGAATTCTAGCTAAAATTGTAGTGCTAGAATGAAGAAAAGGAGAAACATGCTGCATACTCCGGCACAGTCTGGACCCATCCATACATGGTACCTCTACAGCCATGTCTTCTTCTAAGAAAGTCACTCATAACTGATCATAGATTTTTTTTTTCCCAAGCTAGTCCTCAGGGTGCCTTACAACTGTTCTCAACATAACCACCCCAGTTTACACTTTTAGCAGATTAAAGTTGTCATGAAAGATGAAGCGCATCTCCCATCTTAGAAGGTACATGGGCATCATTGACTCTAGAGGAGAAATGGACACCTGAGGTATCAGTTTGCACTCCCTCTGCCACCATCACATGTGAACCCACTGGGAGAGACATTACAATAGGTCCCGTTCTCAGAGGAAGGGCAGGGCTGAGCACCATGGGTTATTGAATGGTTACTACATTTAGTTCTTAGAAAAACTCTTAGGTCTAGAGATTGTTTTTCTGCATTTTTCAGCTGGGGAAAGGATGTACAAAGAGGTTGAGTTGTCTCAGGTCTCAGAGCTGGGGTCTGCTACAAAGACGTGTAGTTCCTTTCCTCACTAGGTAAGTGGTTGTAACGTGCAAATACAAAATTTATTGATATACATTAAGTTCATATTCACCCATCTCACTAAGTTTTGTTATTGTTTTTACATTTTTTCTCTTGATTAGTTTTATATTTCCCATATGTCCCATAATAGCAGCTGCAAAGAATGATCATCCTACCTCATCCATTTCAACTTCTATGCCTCTAATTTCTGTCTTTGGCCTAATTGCAATAGCTGGTGTCTTTAAGCAATGTTACCATGATAGCACTGATAGTGGAAATCCTAACCTTGTCCCACATGTTTATGGAAAAACAGTACTGCTTCCCACATCAATATTGATGTTAGCTTTGGGATTGAGCCCAATATATTTTTTATCAAGTTAAGAATATTTTATTTAAGGTTTTAAATCAAGAATGTACACAGACTTTTTTTTTTAGCAGCTTTGAGATATAATGCACATGCCATTCAATCTAATGGCTTTTAGTATATTCACAGAATTGTGCAACCAGTAACACTCTGATTTTAGAATCTAATTTAGAATTTGATTTTCTACACTTCAAAAAGAAACCTCAGACCCATTAGTAGTCACCCCCTTCCTGACCCCAGCCCCACACTAGGCAACCACCTATCTACTTTTGTTTCTATAGCTTTGCCTTTTCTGTATATTTTATGTAAACAGATCATACGATATGTGGCCTTTTATGGATGACTTACATCAAAATGTTTGCAAATGATCACATGATTCACCTTAGATCTATTACTGATCTAAGTATGCTAATATATTTTCTCATTAGAACCACCTTCACATTCTTGGAATGACCTCTTTTAATTGATGACTGAATTACCTTTGCTAGTAATTTATTTAGGATTTTTAAACCAATATTGTGTTGCATATTGTCTTTTATGATTTTTTGTTGTTGTTGGAATTTAGTAACAATGTTTTATGTATACTATTTCATAGGATGGATTTGGAAGCTTTTCATCTTCACCTAGGTTCTGGAGCAATTTAACTAATACTGGATTTATACCCTGTGAAACACCACAGAGTCCCTTTTAAAGGATTAACTCTTTAACAACATTGTTTCTTCTATGCTAGTCTTTCAAAGTTTTCCTCCCTTTTCTGGAATCTGTCTTGGTAAATTTTATTTTTCTAGAAAACTATCCATTTCAAAATATTTCAAATGTATGTTCATGAAGCTTAGAAAACCAGCCTCCTATGATTCACTTAATTTCATCTGCAACTAAGGTTATTTTTTTCTCTTGTTTCTTCTTTAGCATGTTTGTGCTTTCTCCCTTTTTCTTGCCTACTTACCTGACATTTATTATTTATTTTTTAAGACCCAACTCAGATACACATGGTGTTCTACTATTTTTCAGTTTTCTAATTTATTGATTTCTACTTTACCTTACTAATTCCATACTTCGGCTTTCCTTTGGTCTTTTTCTAACTTCTCCAGTTATGTGTTTAATTCATTTATGATCATGCTTTCTTATTCATTAATATAAATACATAACATTTTATCCTCTGGCCCTTACTATCGACTGTAAACCCCTGTGCTGTTATGTAGTATTTTCATCATCAATGAAATTATCACTCTATTTCATGAATTATAAATTATGAATTTTATGAATTATTGAAGAGGAAATGTCGACATTTCTATGTGGCGGGACTTTTTGTATTTATTGATTGATTGAAATATAGTTGATACACAGTGTTACATTAGTTTCAGGTGAAAAAAATAGTGATTCAACAACTCTATACGTTATGCTATGTTTACCACAAGTATAGCTACCATCTGTCCCCATGCGATGCTATTACAATACCATTGACTGTATTCTCTATATGCTATACCTTTCATCTCCATGTCCTGTTGAGTCCATAACTGGAAGCCTGTGCCTCCCACTCCCCTTCACCCATTTTGCCCAACCCCTCAGCCCCCTCCCCTCTGGCAACCACCAATTCGTTCTCTACATTTATTAGTCTGTTTCTGCTTTGTTTGTTTGCTTTGATTTTTAAGATTCCACATATAAGTGAAATCATATGGTATTTGTCTGACTTATTTCACATAGCATAATACCTTCCAGGTCTATCCTTGTGGTAAATGGCAAAATATCATTCTCTTTTATGACTAATATTTCACCATAAATATATATATATATATGTGTGTGTGTGTATTATCACCACATATATATCATATAAATCATGCACATATCATTTTACATATAAATATATAATATATAGCACATATATACTATCTATAATATATATGAAATATACAATAAATCATTGTGAGATATATATGTGTGTGTGTGTATACATACATACGTATATCTCACAATCCATTGATCTATGGATTCATTCATCTCTTTATCCATTCATGTACCAATGGACACTTGGGTGTTTTGTAAACCTTGGTTATTGTAAATAATGCTGTGATAAACATTGGGATGCACATATCTTTTTGAATTAGTGTTTTTGTTTTCTTTGGGTAAATACTCAGTAGTGGAATTACTGGATCATATAATGTTTCTATTTTTAATTTTTGGAAGAACTTTCATATTCTTTTCCAAAGTGGTTGAACCAATTTACATTCCAACCGATAGTGCATGAGGGTTCCTTTTTCTTGTGGTGGGACTTTTTGATTTTCTGATTTTAAGTTCTAATTTACTGCATTCACATCACACAATTTTGCCTAAATTCATTTTATTTTATGATAGCTATTGAAGTTTCCTTTGAGGCATACAATATAAAGAGTAGAGTAGAGTAGAGTCACATTCCTTGTGACTATCCTAAGGTAGCTGAAAATAAGGCATATTACCTATTTTTAAGGGATAAAGTTCAATATGTATATCAAGTAAGTCTGCCTCATATGTCTATCTTGTACTTCTATTTTTCATACCCCTAGTGTTTTTAATCCTTAGTTATTTTGTTCACTTGATTTTTTTGGTCCCTTTAATTCGTTATGGACAGAAAAAGATGAGTTAAAATCTATTATGACCACTGTGTTTCTAATTCTTCTTATAATTTCCTAGCATTTCCTTTATGAATGTTGATTTTATATTATTTAGGCCCTAACATTCATAACTGTTGTATATTTATTGGAAAGTGTGCCCATTGGTAGTATTGGTTCCATTTTTTTTGATGTATTTATTTTTTGCCATAAATTATATATAACTAGACCCAATTCTCAATGTTAATCCTTCTGCCATTATTTTCTTCTCATCATTTGGAAAACTAAAGCTCATCCTCTCATTATTTCTTCCAGAAAAATTCATGAGAACAATATTCTCTAAGTTCTTGCATATTTGATGTACATATATGCTGTCTTTACATTTGAATGACAGTTTGTCTGAATACAAAATTTGAGGGTCACACTTCTTTTCCTTGAAGACTAGTAAGACTTGTTCCATTATCAAATACTGCTATAAAACAATCTAAAGACAGGCTGATTTTTTTTTTTCATTTTAAGTGACTTGATTTTATTGCTTAGCTTCCCAAATGACTACTCTTTAGATCTTTGATGTCTCATTATTATCTGTTTATTTGCTGGCATAGACTAAACTGCTGTCAAAAGTTACATAAACTCACTATGTAAGAGCTCAAAAAGAGTAGAGATTGTTTTCTTGCTAGGGTATCAATATTCCAGGTTAGGATTTAAAGGACTTCTAATCACGTGGTCACTCAGCTCTGGCTTCTTTGATCAATGTGGTCACAACAGCAGCCCATTGGAAGGAATGAGCATGGAGTAACCTCACGGAGTGTTATGTGGACTATGTTAAAATGGGACACATAATTTATGTTCACATGCCATTGACTAGAATGCAGTCGTATGACACAAAAGAGGCCAGAAATGTGTTTATGTGTCCAAGATGAAAAATTTTAAAAGCTTTAGGTGGACATTATCAATTTTAGCCACAATCTGTTCCTGAGCCACCACATAGGCATGCAAATCCTACTGACCACACATGTAAAACATTCACTCCTCCCCAAGGGAAACACCCCAACATTATTCACCAATTGCATCTAATTCAAAGTCTAGGATTTCTGCATGATTTCTAGCCATTAAGGCCCAATTCTGGTTCCTTAAGGATTAATCATCTACAGAGTAAAAATACAAGTTATCTATCCTCCAATCTCACAAAGAAAAACACATCTAATATGCAATAATGGAGTACAGCCAAGATAACCACAATAACAATCTCTATTTAGAAAAGGAAAGAATGAGGGACGCCTAGATGGTTCAATCAGTTAAGCATATGACTTTTGATTTCAGCTCAGGTCATAATCTCACAGTTTGTGAGTTTGAGCCCCGCATTTGCTCTGTACTGACAGTGCAGAGCCTGGTTGGGATTCTTCCTCTCCCCTCTCTCTCTCTGCCCCTACACCACTTACTCTCTCTCTCTCAAAATAAAAAAAAAATTTAAATTAAAAAGAAAGGGAAAGAATGAGAAACACACAGTAGTCATAGCAAAGATGGAATCCAGTTGGGTAAGCATTGTGAAGTCTTAGCAAAGTTGGAAGTTTCTCAATTATACCTGCTCTCTCTGAAGACTTTGCTGTTTCCCAAATCCTCTTGCCTCACCCTCCAGAAGATTCTTTTTTGCCCCTTATCCATGGCCATATCTGAAGTGAAGACTGGGAAGTATGACCCCCTTGGAAACTGTACAATGAAAGCAATGTGAGCTAGGATATAATACATCAAGGCCCAGCTCACACCCTTTCTATGGGCTATAATGGCAACCATGTGAACCACAGCAAAGGATTAATGATAATGTTGACTGGGCAAGTATCAGTAGCCTTTGGTGGAATAAGAATCCTGAATCCCTCAACAACTATGTGGAAAAGTGGTCCTCTTTCCTGAACTTGGAACATTTGACCTTGACCATTAGAAGAGAATTCCTTGGTATTTTGAATGTATTTGTTATAATAATCTAGCCTCTACTAATTAATATACAAATTAGTAACAGGAATGGGATAATGCCATAACTCTGACTTAAAATATACGATACTGGTTTCGTGGTTAGGCAGTTGGTAGTAAAGAAACAGACATTATAAGCTAAAAAGCTGGAGACCCATGCTGTGCTGGGGAAAACCATTAAATATGCTTCATTCCACTGAATAAAACCATGACACATGGCCACTCCCAAACTAAGCAGAGAAGTATGATCTAGCTCTGTGCTCAGGAGTAGGAAGAAAAGGTTTGGTAGTCAGCAGTCTCTGGTATACCATTCTGTATTCTTTTTTTTTTTTTTTTTTTTTTTTTTTTTTTGAGACTTGGTATGCCCATTTATTCTGCAGATTTAATGCTCTTGTTCATAAAGAGTATTTTCAGAATTCTTTATTCTGGTCTAATATTTCTATTTTCTTCTTCAGGGCCTCCATTTAAACTTACATTTTATTTGCCTTGAGTATGTTCAGTATCTACACCTACATTCAATCCAGGCCACTTATAAAGAAGCTAAGCTATCAAGAAGTATTCCATGAAAAGAATTATTTTGGAAAATTCATGAAAGTTTTCACAGGAGTTACTACACCAATGATAAAGAAAACTAAGCAGTTGTGGATAATATTATGTACCTGGTAGATTCATATACTGATACTCAATCTTGACCTGATGCTTTATTATTATTACTTTATACTTAATTTTTCAAAACATGATACACACTTAAAAAAAATAAATCTTCTGAGGCAACATTCTCCAAGTAATACAGCATTCCCCCAATTTGTCCACTCTGAACACAAAAACCTTGGCTACAAAACGTGGGTATAATATATCTGTAGTAATTACACCCTATGAAGTCAACAAAAGAGGCATTGAGAACAACTGAATGACTCCCATGAAAAAAAGAACAAAATGGAGACCAAATTACCAAATAAGCAAATATGTATAAAACTATGAATGCTACAGTAGGATTGAGATATGAATGTTCTCATAACAATCTACTTATTTTAAATAAGCCAACCAAGGCTATCACAACAGGGTCTATTCCGGTTCTCTGGATTTTTCTTTTTTGCTCACTGGCAACTTTCTCCTATTCCTTTTCTGTATGTCTACCAAATTATTCTAAGTGGAGACATGACTCTCCTATGCCAGATTCTTTGTTATTATTATTTATTAAAATTATTCCAGAGGAGAGGAGCCAAGATGGCGGAACAGCATGGAAGCTTTTTGTGTGACTCGCGCCCATGAAATACAGCCAGACCAACACTAAACCATCCTACACACCTAGAAAACAGATTGGAACATTAACACAACAATCTGCACAACCTGAACCACAGAATTCAGCAGGTGCACAACACAAAGAGCTGAACTTGGGGAGCAAGAAGCCCCAAAAGATAGGGAACCCCTTTTGTGGGCGGAGAGACGGGGGAGACTGGGGAGGAGGGGAGCATAAGGAAAAAGCACACCTCCCCAAAAGCAGCTGGAGAGAAAGTGGAAAATTGGAAACAGCTGCAGGAACTAAACTAAAAAGGGAGAAACGAGAAAGGAGAGGGTTTAAATGCCATTAAGATTGTAAACAAGGGGAGCTCAAAGGCTGCAACTCTGCAGCTCGATACCTGGTAATGCTCTGGTGGGAAAGGTGAATCCCCAGGAACAGAGTGGGGTCCGGGAGGTTCTCAGGCCACATGGGGAAAAGCGGTTCCACTGCTGGAAGGACATTTGGTAGAGACTGTTGAAGCCATCTGGTCCCAGCAGACCCCGGAAGGCAGCCACATTCGCTGGTGCTGGGGCAAAGTTGTTGAGGGTGAAGCCTGGTGCCAGATGTGTGTTGAAATTTTCCATGATCCCTGAAACGCTGAGGCTACACTGTCTCGCAATTTTTTTGGGCGGGGGAGAGCAGGCTGGCACCTGGCCACAGTCTCAGGTCACCAGAAACAGGAGGGGCCAGCAGCATTTGTTCATTCAGCCATTGCTCAGTGAAACCCTCCAGCATAGGGGCGGAGCAGGTCAAAGCTGCAGTCCTTTGTAAGTAAGGGGCCAGGGAAAATAGCCGCATCTGAAACAAAACTTGGGAGAGAGGTACTGCCCGGGGCATAGTCACGGAGAGTGGAAAAGCGGGAGTGAACGAGAGCTGAAGACGGAAGACCGGTGCACGATTTCTGATCTGGGAAAACAGACTGGGTGGCTGGGTGGCGCCATTTTTCACCACTCCCATGTATGCGCACCAACAAGCACCGCAACAATCCACCCCAGTAGGCTAGCAGCGCCATCTAGGGGAGAGCGGAGCTGTTACACCAAGCCCTGCCCAACTGGGCCAACTTCCCTCTTCAAGAACAAAAACCTCACTGCCAGCTTAATTTATGGACTCTAAAGAGCTACATGGACTGACCTCTAGGGGAAAACAAAGCAATTTCAGTCCTAATTCAATCTGTTAGCAGGTTCATCTATTCAACTTTTTTTCTCTCTCAGTTCCTTTTTCTCTTTTACAATTCTTTTTCTTGAACACAGAAAGAGAAAAAACTCATTTTTATTTTCAATTTTTATTAAAAATATGTCTTTAATATTTTTACTATTTTTTCTAGTTTTATGTAAAATTTTTCAAATTCTACTTTACCTACATCATTTTATTTTAGTCTACTTCAGTGTACTCACCTTTTCAAATTTTCGAACAATTTCCTTTTTTTCTTTCTTTTTCTTTTTTTTCTCTTTTTCATTTCCTTGAATGAAGAAAAAGAAAAACTTCATTCTTACTCTCAATTTCTTTTAAAATATTTTTATTTAATTTTTATTCCTATATTTTTGGCTTTTATGTAAATTATTCAAATTCTATCTTACTCCTATCATTTTATTTCAGTCTACTACAGTGTATTCACTTTTTCAAATTTTCAAACGATTTCTTTTTTTTGTCTTTTATTTTTTCTTTTTTTATCTTTCTTTTTCATTTCTTTTCTTTTTTCTTAAATACAGAAAATGAAAAAATTCGTATTTTTTTAAATTTTTATTAAAAAATTTTTTTCTATAATTTTTTTCTACTATATTCTCTCCTTTTTTGTATTTTAGTCTAGTGTATTAATTTTTTCAAATTCTCAATTTCCTTTTTTTTCTGCCCCCCTTTTTTTGTTTTTGCTTTGTTTTTATATTTGTTTTTGTTTTTGTTTTGTTTCTCGAATCTGTCAAATCACTTTCTACACCCAGACCAAAACACAACTAGGATCTAGCATCATCTATTCGATTTTTATGTTTGTGTGTTTTTAACTATTAATTTTAATATTTTTTTATTTCAATTTTTCTATCTCATTCTTTTTCTCCCTTCAAAACGACAAACGAAGGAATTCACCCCAAAAGAAAGAGCACGAAGAAAATGACAGCCAGAGATTTAACCAACACAGACACAAGCAAGATGTCTGAACCAGAATTTAGAATCACAAAAATAAGAATACTACCTGGAGTCGAGAATAGATTAGAATCCCTTTCTGCAGAGATAAAAGAAGTAAAAAATAGCCAGAATGAAATTAAAAATGCTATAACTGAGCTGCAATCACAGATGGATGCAGCGGCAGCAAGGATGGACGGGGCAGAACAGAGAATCAGTGATACAGAGGACAAACTTATAGAGAATAACAAAGCAGAAAAACAGAGGGAGATTAAGGCAAAAGAGCACGATTTAAGAATTAGAGAAATCAGTGACTCAGTAAAAAGGAACAACATCAGAATCATAGGGGTCACAGAAGAGGAAGAGAGAAATAGGGGTAGAAGGGTTATGTGAACAAATCATAGCAGTTAACTTTCCTAACCTGGGGAAAGACACAGACCTCAAAATCCAGGAGGCACAGAGGACTCCCATTAGATTCAACAAAAAATGACCATCAACAAGGCATATCATAGTCAAATTCATAAAATACTCAAGCAAGGAGAGAATCATGAAAACAGCAATGGAAAAAAAGTCCTTAACCTAAAAGGGAAGACAGATCATGTTTGCAGCGGATCTATCCACAGAAACTTGGCAGGCCAGAAAGGAGTGGCAGGATATATTCAGTGTGCAGAATCAGAAAAATACACAGCCAAGAATTCTTTATCCAGCAAGGCTGTCATTCAAAATAGAAGGAGAGATAAAAAGTTTCCCAGACAAACAAAAATGAAAGGAGTTTGTGACCACTAAACCAGCCCTGCAAGAAATTTTAAGGAGGACTCTCTGAGGGGAGAAAAAATGAATATATATATATATATATATATATATATATATATATATATATGTGTGTGTGTGTGTGTGTGTGTATGTAAATACCAAAAGCAACAAAAGATTAGAAAGGACCAGAGAACACCACCAGAAACTCCAACTCTACAAGCATCATAATAGCAATAAATTAATATCTTTCAGTACTCACTCTAAATGTCAATGGACTCAATGCTCCAATCAAAACGCATAGGGTAACAGAATGGATAGGAAAACAAGACCCACCGATATGTTGTTTACAAGACACACTGTAGACCTAAGGACACCTTCAGATTGAAAATAAGGGGATGGAAAACCATCTATCATGCTAATGGTCAACAAAAGAAAGCCAGAGTAGCCATACTTATATCAGACGATCTAGACATTAAAATAAAGACTGTATCAAGAGATGCAGAAGGGCATTATATCATAATCAAGAGGTCTATCAACCAAGAAGACCTAACAATTGTAAACATTTATGTGCCAAATTTCAGAGCACCCAAATATATAAATCAATTAATCACAAACATAAAGAAACTCATTGATACTAATACCATATTAGTAGGAGACTTCAACACCCCACTCACAGCAATGGACAGATCATCTAATCAAAAAATCAACAAGGAAACAATGACTTTGAATGACACATTGGACCAGATGGACTTAACAGATATATTCAGATCATTTCATCCTAGAGCAGCAGAATATACATTCTTCTCCAGTGCACATGGAACGTTCTCCAGAACAGGCCATATACTGGGACATAAATCAGCCTTAAGTAAGTACAAAAAGGATTGAGATCATACCGTGCATATTTTCAGATCACAATGCTATGAAATTCGAAATCAAGCACAAGAAAAAATTTGGAAAGGTAACAAATACTTGGAGACTGAAGAACATCCTACTAAAGAATGAATGGGCTAACCAAGCAGTTAAAGCAAAAATTAAAAAGTATATGGAAGTCAATGAAAATGACAGCACCACAACCCAAAACCTCTGGGACGCAGCAAAGGCAGTCATAAGAGGAAAGTATAGCAATCAAGTCCTTCCTAAAGAAGGAAGAAAGATCTCATATACACAACCTAACCTTACGCCTTAAGGAGCTGGAAAAAGAATAGCAAATAAAACCCCAAACCAGCAGAAGACAGGAAATAATAAACATTAGAGCAGAAATTAATGTTATCGAAACCAAAAATAAACGGTAGAACAGATCAATGAAACCAGAAGCTGGTTCTTTGAAAGAATTAACAAAATTGATAAACCATTAGCCACTCTGATCAAGAAGAAAAAGGAAAGGACCCAAATAAGTAAAATCAAGAATGAAAGAGGAGAGTCACAACCAACAGAGCAGAAATAAAAACAATAATAAGAGAATATTATGAGCAATTATATGCCAATAAAATGGGCAATCTGGAAGAAATGGACAAAATTCCTAGAAACATATACACTACCAAAACTGAAACAGGAAGAAATACAAAATTTGAACAGACCCATAACCAGTAAGGAAATCAAATTAGTAATCAAAAATCTGCCAAAAACAAGAGTCCAGGGCCAGATGGCTTTCCAGGGGAATTCTACCAAACATTTAAGGAAGAATTAACAGCTATTCTCTTGAAACTGTTCCAAAAAATAGAAATGGAAGGAAACCTCCAAACTCTTTCTATGAAGCCAGCATTACCCTCATTCCAAAACCAGACAGAATCCCACTAAAAAGGAGAACAATAGACCAATTTCCCTCATGAACATGGATACAAAAATCCTCAACAAGATATTAGCCAACTGGATCCAACAATACATTAAAAAAATTATTCACCACGGCCAAGTGGGATTTATACCTGAGATACAGGACTGGTTCAATATCCACAAAACAATCAATGTGATTCATCACATCAATGAAATAAAGGACAAGAACCACATAATCCTCTCAATAGATGCAGACAAAGCATTTGACAAAATACAACATCCTTTCTTGATAAAAACCCTCAAGAAAGTACGGACAGAAGGATCATACCTCAAGACCATAAAAACCCTATACAAAGACCCAATGCTAATATCATCCTCAATGGGGAAACACTGAGAGCTTTCCCCCTAAGGTCAGAAACAAGACAGGGATGTCCACTTTCACCACTGTTATTCAACATACTATCGGAAGTCTTAACTCTGCAATCAGACAACATAAAGAAATAAAAGTCATCCAAATCGGCCAGGAGGAGATCAAAGTTTCACTCTTTGCAGATGACATGAAACTCTATATGGAAAACCCAAAAGATTCCACTAAAAAACTGCTGGAACTGATCCATGAATTCAGCAAAGTAGCAGGATATAAAATCAATGCACAGTAATGGGTTGCATTCCTATACACCAACAATGAAGCAACAGAAAGAGAAATCAAGGAATCAATCCCATTTACAATTGCACCAATAACCACAAAATACCTAGGAATGCATCTAACCAGAGGTGAAAAATCTATACACTGAAAACTATAGAAAGCTTATGAAAGAAATTGAAGACACAAATAAATGGAAAAAAAGATTCCATGTTCCTGATAGGATGAACAAATGTTGTTAAAATGTCGATACTACCCAAAGCAATCTACATATTCAACATGATCCCTATCAAAGTAACACCAGCATTCCTCACAGAGCTAGAACAAACAATCCTAAAATCTGTATGGAACCAGGAAAGCCTCTGAATAGCCAAAACCATCTTGAAAAAGAGAAACAAAGCAGGAGGTATCACAATCCCAGACTTCAAGCTGTATTACAAGGTTGTAATCATCAAGACAGCATGGTACTGGCACAAAAACAGACTCAGATCAATGCAACAGAATAGAGAATCCAGAAATGGACCCACAAACGTATGACCAACTTATCTTTGACAAAGCAGGAAAGAATATCCAATGGAATAAAGACAGTGTCTTCAGCAAGTGGTGCTGGGAAAACTGGACAGCGACATGCAGAAGAATGAACCTGGACCACTTTCTTACACCATACACAAAAATAAATTCAAAATGGATGAAAGACCTCAATGTAAGACAGGAAGCCATCAAAATCCTCAAGGAGAAAGCATGAAAAAACCTCTTTGATCTTGCCCGCAGCAACTTCTTACTCAACATGTCTCTGGAGGCAAGGGAAACAAAAGCAAAAATGAACTACTGGGACCTCATCAAAATAAAAAGCTGCTGCACAGCAAAGGAAACGATCAGCAAAACTAAAAGGTAACCGACAGAATGGGAGAAGATATTTGCAAATGACATATCAGATAAAGGGTTCGGATCCAAAAATCTACAAAGAACTTATCAAACTCAACACCCAAAAAACAAATAATCAAGTGAAGAAATGGGCAAAAGACATGAATAGACACTTCTCCAAAGAAGACATCCAGATGGCCAACCGACACATGAAAAAATGCTCGACATCACTCATCATCAGGGAAATACAAATCAAAACCACAATGAGATACCACCTTACACCTGTCAGAATGGCTGACATTAACAACTCAGGCAGCAACAGATTTTGGCGAGGTTGCAGAGATAGAGGATCTCTTTTGCATTGTTGGTGGGAATGCAAGCTGGTGCAGCCACTCTGGAAAACAGTATGGAGGTTTCTCAAAAAACTAAAAATACAACTACCCTACAACCCAGCAATTGCACTACTAGGCATTTATCCAAGGGATACAGGTGTGCTGTTTCGAAGGGACACATGCACCCCTATGTTTATAGCAGCGCTATCAACAATAGCCAAAGTATGGAAAGAGCCCAAATGTCCCACGATGGATGAATGGATAAAGAAGAGGTGGTATATATATACAATGGAGGATTACTTACCAATCAAAAAGAAAGAAATCTTGCCATTTTCAACTACGTGGATGGAACTGGAGGGTATTACGCTAAGTGAAATTAGTCAGTCCGAGAAAGACAAAAATCATATGACTTCACTCATATGAGGACTTTAAGAGACAAAACAGATGAACATAAGGGAAGGGAAACAAAAATGATATAAAAACAGGGAGGGGGACAAAACATAAGAGACTCTTAAATATGGAGAACAAACTGAGGGTTGTGGAGGGGTTGGAGGGAGGATGGGCTAAATGGGTAAGGAGCATTAAGGAATCTACTCCTTGGGGCGCCTGGGTGGCTCAGTCTATTAAGTGTCTGACTTCGGCTCAGGTCCTGATCTTGTGGTTTGTGGGTTTGAGCCCTGTGTCAGGCTCTGTGCTGACAGCTGAGAGCCTGGAGCCTGCTTCGGATTCTGTGTCTCTCCATCTCTTGGCCCCTCCCCTGCTCATGCTCTGTGTCTCTCTGTCTCTCAGTAATAAATGTTAAAAAAATTTTTTTTAATTATTCCATCTCTCAATCTATAGTTACTTGATGTTAGTCTTAAATATTTAGGATTCATTATTATACATTTAAGGAAATTGGTTTCCCAAAAATGTTCTTTTATTTTATTTTATTTTTTATTGAAACTCAAGTTAATTAACACACAGTGTAGCCTTGGCTTCAGGAATAGAACCCAATGATTCATGTCTTACATATGCCAAAAATGTTCTTTAAATGCTTTATTGTCCATGATGATGCAAAGTTATCCCTGTCCGAAGACAAAGAAAGTGTGGAATATGGATGTGTGGAATATGGATGTCTGAAACTGTTTCCCAGGTTTGCTTTATAGAAAATTCAGACCTGATTTGAAAGTTAGCTACTTGAGAGTTACCCATGTATATCTTGAGTAGATTTTATTTATTTAAATTAAATTTTTAAATAAATAAATAAATATATAAATAAATGCACTATTACTTGGGGCACCTGGGTAGCTCAACTGGGTAAGCATCCAACTCTTTATTTCGGCTCAGGTCATGATCTCACAGTTCGTGAATTTGAGCCCCCACATTAGGCTCTGACAGTGCAGAGCCTTCTTGGGATTCTGTCTCTCTCTTTCTCTCTCCACCACTTGCACTCTCTCTCTCAAAATAAATAATAAAAATAAACTTTAAAAAACATTTAAAATGCATATTACTCATTACTTATTTCCTCAAAAATCATCTATGTTACTTAATCTGTGGAGCACTCTGTAAGTTTTCCCCTATTCTGGTCCTTTGTCTTTTACTCTACAGTGTCATGATGAAATAGATTCTTTTTAATTTACAGTGCAGAAATACTAATTTCTAGATTGGGTTCTGAGTTCACACTGAATGAGCTGAAACATCAGTTAGAATACAAGCTGTATCACAGCAATAACAATTCCACCAATTGAAGCAATTTATGGATTTTACTATTCAACTCTTTCAAGGGTACATTCTTTTTATTATATTTTTGACATACATTCTTCTCTTCTTTCTAAGTGACAATATCATTTTTAACAATGTTGAGATTACACAGTTACTAGGATCTTCTTAATTCCCTACACTGGCATTTTACTATTTTAATCATCTCCTTCTCACAGCATTGGTGAGGGAGAAATTCCAACCCCAGAGTTTTGCAGGTGACCAAACACACAACACATAACATAGGACAAATGAGAGCAACAGCAGGTATTAGTCACACGTACCCATGGCCCAGGGGAGAAGGACACCATGCAGGGCCACACAGCAGTTGCACTGAGGACAGAACAGAGTGAACAGCAGGGACTGTGGGAGGCAGATTTTGTATTAGGAGGGTAGAATGGTTCCCCCGGTTCCCACAGAAGGATACAATTGGCTTGTTTGAATAATGTATGGGCTGTCAGAGAAGTAAAACCCAACAGTCAGAAATAAGCCAGAACTGCATTTGGTCCCTTCAATAAAGGGCATTGTTTGACTAGGAGATCTTATCCACAGAAGGAAAGTGGGGTGGAACTTGTAGTAAGCCCATTGAAAGCCCTTCCAATTTTACCAGACATGAAGGCAATGCATAATGTTAATTTCGGATCTTATACCATATTTACCTGTATAAATATACAGTAGTAAGTAAGAATCACAAATTCTACAAATTTTTCAGGCATAATTTTACTCACTGTGACCTACGAAATTTCTTAGATGTTATCTGTCTTGAGGGAAAACTACTTCCTCCTATCAATTGTACATACCACTGATAGGGGAATTATTCATTACTTACGGTCCTGGCAATGACTCAGTGCCTCAGTGCCTTAACATTCCCTCGGTACCCAAAAAGCGAGCTACTACTTTGTTATCTGGGCATGTCATCCTGGTCTTGTTATTAAAGATGGTTTGTATTTCCTGCATATTATTTGTGTACTCCACCCATGTAGGCATACACATGCCTTCAATACAGCTCTGGGGATGTTCTAAATGGAACATCACCAGTTACCATTTCTTTCCTGTGGTAAGATTCACAAGCACTTAAACCTCATGCCTTTCAAAAAAATGTTTCTGAAATAGTTTCCTCTCTGATACAAAAACAATAAATACCAACATCACCTCAGGGGTGACTGTGTTGGGAAGGTACTTCAAATCCCACTAGGGTAGTCTACCCATACCAGTAAAAAAGTGCTTTGAATATGACTGAAATGCTCAGTTTCCTTATCCAGGATAAACATATCCCAACAATATTGCTTATATTATTCTTTTTTCATGATACAAGGGTAAATGTCAGCCTCTTCCAAATAATCACTAATTCTTCATTTTAAAAAGTCTGAATTGATGCAGCTTTAATTTTACTTTAGAATAAAAAAATATCCTATACAAAGGTCCTGGTTAATTCCCACAGCTGAAGGGAATGTGGCAAAGAATAAAGCCATTCCCAACCATTTTTAACAGAAAAGAGCTATATTTCTTTACTCAAAATGTAGTTTTATTTGAGGGAACACTCAGAGACTCAAGATTTTAGAAGATTATAGGCATATGAACATCATCAACTCTCACTTTGAACACCAAATTGCCAAAATAATTCAACCCCAGAATGCAATCAAAACCAGTTGGATTCTTCAGTAAATGAGTTAGCCACCTATTAGGGAGAAAGAAGAGAACAGGGATATATAATCAGAAAACATCTAGGTAAACACATCTAATATGAGCTTTCAGGGTCAGATCTGCAAAGATTATCTATATCAAGGTGAACCTGCTTTATAAGCAAAAGCCTATGAATATTTTCTGACCTCCCAGTTTGTGTAACAGTGAAACCCAAAAACATTGTAGGGGCATCTGGGTGGCTCAGTCTGTTGAGCGTCCTACTCTTGATTTCACCTCAGGTCATGATCCTAGGGTTGCGGGATCAAGTCCCACAAAGCTTGAGATTCTCTTTCCCTCTGCCTCTCTCCCCCAATAACACTCACTCTCTCACTCTCTCTAAAATAAAAAAAATAATAATAACAATAAATATATACAAAAACACTGTAGTCTCAGATTCCCTAAGAAGTTAATTTCTGTGCACTTGTGCTTCATCTCGGCTTCTCTAGTTTCTTTTCTCCTGAAACTGCATTTCTTAAGTATGAAAATTCATTTTAATAGTATGTAACTTTTGATTTATGGTATTTCCCTCCTTTCTTGACACATGGTACTCGTACTTCTCATTTCTACCATAAAATAAATCATCCAGATTTCTAAGAGAAGTCTATCCACAGTTGGTTATTTTTAAAGTCTCTGATGTACCGGGAAGTGATACAAAATATCTAAATAAAAGAAAGTTTTGTAGGGATGAAAAACCATGGAATAGCAAACTCACCAGCCTACAATTACATGATTTCTGCATTAAGCCAAAGTTTGCATAGAAAATTTGGTTTCAAGTAGCCTTTGTTGCTTCCTTCTTTTCCCTCTTTATGGCATTTCTCTTTTATCTGTTCCCAGACTCCATTGCCATCATTTTCCATTAAATGGGATGAGTTTTATACAAGTACCTAGCATGTGAGGGGCCCCTGGGTGGCTCAGTCAGTTAAGCGTCTGGCTTCGGCTCAGGTCATGATCTCATCGTTCCTGAGTTTGAGCCCCACGTGGGGCTTTGTGCTGACAGCTCAGAGCCCGAAGCCTGCTTCGGATTCTGTGTCTCCCTCTCTCTCTGCCCCCTCCCTGCTCATGCTGTCTTTTCTCTCTCTTAAAAATAAATAAACATTTAAAAAAAATTTTTTTAAAAACAAGTACCTAGCATGTGACCAGATTATAGCACTCAATACCATGTCCTTTGCTTGACCAACTGTAACTATAAGATGACATCTACTAAATTTATTTATACTAACACATCAATGGCTGAACAGTCCCCTTTGTAGTGGGTACATTGTATTGTATATCTGAGAGGCATCATATCTCCCTCTTATACCAACTAAACTTCTTTCTTTAAAGAATTTCTCTTTCTCCTTTCCTTATGTTCTTGGTGGGGCTACCAATCACAGTTCACCTTCCTTTCTAGATACAAGGGTAGGCCAGGGCTCTATGCTAAACTAACTGAGTTCTCCTTGCCACATATCTGAATCTAAAGCAGAGATTCCAAAGGGCAGATAATCAATAGGTGCCAAATTACTCAGTGGTGGAACCCAGGGAGAAATTCCACAAGTTCCCACTATTGACAACCTAAGTCTTCTTAGCTCTCCGCCCTTTCTGAGAAAGAATTATTCACCTCTGTCTTCAATTCAATCACCTCTGACCAATCATCTCACAATATCACATCTCTTGCTTAAGTTAGTCAAAATCAGTTTCTCTGTGTATAAACAAGGACACTTAACACATACTGCCATCACTGCCACTGACCCCAACCGCAGAGTGGGGGTAGAGAAGAGCTTGCATTTTTAAAGAGAAATCTAAAGGGCAAGATAATCATTCACCCAAATAAATAAGATTCTGATAGTGAAATATCAACTGTCAGAAAGAGATAAAAGTGGACAAAATTTGGGCTGAGCGGTAAAGTTTCTCATACTTATATTCCTTGATTGATATTGTATACCTTATAAACTCTCCAGAACCCAGAAATATTTAAACTACACTTAACTATTTCAATTCACCTAAACTAATTTTTAAGTAAATGAGGAGATGAAAGGCTTCAGGAACTCCTTAGAAATTAGAAAAAACTATACCCTTGATACAAATAACTATAGTCTTTAATTATTTTTGTGCACACAAATTTATGGTCTTAAATTATTTATGTGCATATAAACTTATGTATATTTATGTGTATGTATTTGTGTATGTGTGTGTGCATATATATATATATATATATATACACATATATATAGCATAAAAAATTTTGCAAAGATTTTACAATGTATAGAACTCTGTAGTCTTCCAAGTCATGCCACTGTGTTGGTCAGGATAAGTAGCATAGCAATCCAGCTCCTTCTATTGAGGGACTGTGCATTTCCCCCAGGGCCTAAGAGTCATCTGCTGGATTGTCTGCATCTAGCCGGCTAATGAAGCAAAGAGAAAGAAGGTGGAGAATCACACACAGTGATGAGAAGACAGCCTGGGTGGCAAACATCATTTCCCCACACATTCTGTTTTCAAGAATCAGTTACAAGTCCCCACCACATGCAGTGTGGTTAGGAAGAAGCTTAGTTGTGTTCAGGAAGCACAGAAAAGGTTTATGAGTATGTGGCTGGTTATCTACCACTACTTCACCCATCTCTGAAGAGGCTAGCAGTGTGATATGAGCACTGTATTTGTAAAAACTATGATTTATGTTTCAACAATACTGCAGTTGTTTACTTAAACATTTTTCATTAACATGTAAAACATAAAATTTTCACAGCAGAAACAATTGTTTACAACTTCGTTTTATTCATTCCTCTAAAATTAAACATTCTGTGTGTCTCTGTCTTGATAAATAGATGAGAAAAGAGAGAGATAGATAGATGATAGATAGATAGATAGATAGATAGATAGATGGTATATAAAGTATCTCTTTGTCTTTGATTAAGAGTAAAGAAAATAAACCTTCTGTTTTGAAAGGCTGACTGAGCAGATATTTAAGTCCCTCCCTTCTACTCAACACTTAGAGAAATTACAGATGAAAATAGAAAACTCAGTTTGACATTACTGACATATTAAAAATATCGGAATAAAATAAAATGATGTATTCAAATTGCTGGGAAAAAACAATGTCAACCAAGATACCGCATTCAGTAAAATAATAACCAAGAATGAGAAATAAATAGGGACAATTACAGATAAAATTGAAAGAGACTAGTCCAAATATATTAATTACAATATTTATAAACAGAATAGACTTTATTAAAAACTCTCAATGTACATATTTTAATCTAGCTATATGCTTTTATGCAGAAAAATATATCTAAAACATAGTAACAGTTTAAGATTAAAAATGAAAGGATGGGAAAAGATATAGTATCAAATATCAACCAAAAGAAAGCTACTATAGCCATATCAGTATGAAACTTTTATATAATATATTAATAAAGGGGTCATATATCAATCCATAAAGCACACACACACACACACACACACACACACCCCAACTGGAGAGCAATTTAGTATTATCTCCTAAAAATGCAACTTACTAAAAAACCTAGTCATTTTACTTCTAGAAAAATTCTTGCAAATGTGCAATAGGTGTTCAATATAAGGATATTCATTACAACACTGAGGAAAACAGCAAAAACCAAAAAACAAAGGAAATAACTCTCATAACCATCAAAAGGGAAACGAGTTAGTGAGTTGTGATGTTGTCATGCTACACTACAAAGTAAAGATACATAAATCATAGCTGCATCAATATGGATATAAGTCATAAGAGAAAAATGAATGAAAAAATGGTTTTTCAAATTTGGTAGGTTGTATAAATGTTCACAAATTCTTCCATTCCCTATATTCTTGTACCTTTGCTGCGTAACTTTGACAACACTCCCTCTTTAGACTCTAGACTCATTTTTGTTAATATTTTGTTCAATTTACCAATTGAAAGTGTGACCCAGGCAAAGCCTTATAAAGCACTTCAACATTAGGGTTGATCCACTTGTGGATTCTGGAACTCTTTCACCACCATTGGGAATAAACCCTGCTACTGAAGGATAAGAAACAATGTGAAGCAAAGACAAGCATTGCCTGTTGAGATCTTCTAGTCCAACCAATCCCCAGCCAACTCGGGAGCTGAGCAAGATGCAAAGGTAAACCAAGAAATGCTCAGCTGAACCTCAAATTATGGACCCACAGACTCTGAGGTAAATAAATGGCTACTGACTTAAACCACTACATTTTGGGGTGATTTGTTATACAGAGAATAACCTTTCTCTGATACACCCATGTGCAGCTGAAACTATTTATATAGCTTTTATAAATTCACAAAGCAATGCTAAATATTGCTATGCACATAACTTGCATGGCAGAATTATTAAATACAGATCAAGATATACACATAAAGTTCATGATAGTGGTTAGTACTGGGATGAAGGGAAGAGAATACAAGCAGGAAAAGACAAAGAGGCAATTTAAAAATTACCTATAGAAATTTTTTTTCTTGAAAAGTAAAAGAACTTTCCCGAAGGAAATATAGGAGAAAATCTTCATGACTGATGCAAAAATGTCATAAATAGGACACAAAAATCACAAACCATAAAAGAATAAAATTGGACCTCATGAATTTTTTAAATGTCCTATCTTTGTAAAACATTACTAAGAAAATAAAAACATAAGGGACTCTAGAAGAAAATATTTGCAATGCATATATCTGACAAAGGATTTATCCAGAATATATTTTTTCAGGAATAAGAAGACAAATAGCCCCATTTGTCTGTTGGGGGGAAAAAAGATAACAAAAAAGCACCTGATCAGATGTTCAACATTGTTAGTTGTTAAGGAAATGCAAATTAAAGCCACAATGAAACTTCACCAAACATTAGAATGACTAAAATTTAAAAGGCTGAAAATAAGTAGTAAGTAAGGATATGGAGCAACTGAAACTCTGGAGGGAATATAAACTGATACAATCACCTTGGAGAAAAATATGGAAGCTCGTTTTAAGCCGAACTAACACCGTATGTCCCAGAAATTCTCCTTCTAGTATTTAGTCCATTATGTAACATACGTCCACACAAAAAATTAATTGTACTTGAATGTTCATAGTAGCTTTATTTATAATAATCAAAACCTGGAACAACCCTAACAGCCATCAACAGGAGAATAGATAAACAGATTATACTTAATCTATATAACTGTACACTACCTGCCAATAAAAATAATTTCTTGATAAATGCAATATGGATGAATCTTGAAAACATTACACTGAGCAAAAGAAGTCAGATACAAATATGTACTTACTGTATGATTCCATCTAGAAACTCTAGAATACAAATCTAATCTAGTTACAGAAAACAGATTGAACTGGGTGAGAGATTTGACCAAGAAAGGGTTCCAGAAACTTTTGAAGGAAAATAGACATACATTTTTTATTGTGTTAGTGGTTACATAGGTAATACATTTACCAAAATTCATCAAACCATATGATCAAAGTGGGTGCATTTTATTGAATATAAATCAATAATAATTGATCTATAAATAAAATATAAATAAATAAAATAAAAATATTTTTAAAAATCAATATTATTGATTTTTTAAATATTTTTTAAATATTTAAGTAAGAAAATATGACAAGTATTGACACTTTTAATTCTGAATATTGAGTGCTGTATTACTCAGGGTACTAGCAAGAAGGTAATCTCACCTGAAATTTTAAGAAAATGTCATGAAGAGAATTTTTCAAAGAGGTATGGGCAGAGTTAGGAAAACCATCTGGTACCTTGGAGACATTCAGGAACCTGCACCCACAGGCCAAAGCAAGGAAAGGGGTCAGAATTATCTGAGTCCAGATGAACACCATGTGTCCCTAACACAACCTCTCTCATCCTCTTGGACACAGAAACAAAGACAATAAAATAGGTAAGAAAGAACACAGACATTTGGATTTCTTAATATTATTAGAGAAAATGTACTAGGAAACAATAACCAGAGATGAGGATAAATAGGTATTGGGGTTTTTTTAAGCTGAGGGGAAGGGTGTATATATGTAGGGCCTCATAAACCAAAATAAGGATTTGGGTCTTTATCCTGAATTCATTGAAGAGTTTCATGTAAAGGAATGTATGAAAAGAATTTCATTTTTAAATGATTACCCTAATTTTTTTCTTAAATAGATTCTAAAAATGTAATCACTATTAGGGATGGAATTTTTTTTACTAAGATTGATTTAGAAATAGCATACATTGCAGCATTACTGATAATAGCAGTAGAATTATTATATAGAGAGTTCTGATGAAATATTTTCTAATTGTTTTGTTTCTACTATTTTCTTGAATTTTTAATTTGGTTCAGGGTGATTATTTTGTAGTAGTTTAAATTGGTTAAAACTATTAAGTATTGTCATGATTGAATCTGCTTCCTATTTGGACATATCATTTTCAGCAATATTTTCTTCTTTATTGACTTTTTAAAATTACATCCTTTAATTCATCTGAAATTAATTTTAATATGTTATAAAATATATGCTTAAAATGATTTTGAGTGCAGCAGCCAAGAAGCAGTGCCTGCAAGTGCCTTGCACATGAGGCCTCAGTGATGGTGTGTAGAACGAGTCTTCGAGTTTTGATTGTCAGGACTAATGATGGTAACATTTTGCCCATGCATTTCAATGTTATAGACATCACTTTTCTCATTCATTACACCAGAATATTCATACCACAGTGTTGCAACAAGAGACAGTCCTTTTTTTCATTAATTTGAAAAATACAGTATCTATTAATCATGATCAACCTTCTACAGTTATCTTTAAAATAATGAGTTGGCTATTTTAAAATTTTAATTGGTTCATAAGTTATCTATGAATTTTTAGATGCAATGAGTGTATTGTGTTGCCCTAAATAGAAAAGCATGCTGCCCAGAATGTATCCTAACTTACCTGAAAACAAACACCTTTGCAATTTATGCACCAATGCCAATGCTCAAATCCTATGGTTGTTTTTCCCTCACAAAATGTGTACTTTTTAATCCCCATCACCTACTTCACCCAACACCTCCACCCACCTCCTCTCTGGCAACCATCAGTTTACTCTCTATAGTTAAGAGCCTGATTCTTGGTTGTCTACCTCTCTCTCTTTTTTTTTTTTTTTTTGCCTTTGCTCATTTGTTTTGTTTCTTAACTTACACATATTAGTTAAATCATACGGCATTTGTCTTTCTCTGACATATTTTGCTTAGTATTATACTCTCTAGCTCCATATTGTTGCAAATGGAAAGATTTCATTCTTTTTTATGGCTGAGTAATATCCCATTGTGTGAGTGTGTGTGTGTGTGTGTGTGTGTGTGTGTGTGTGTATCTTCTTTATCCATTCATCCATCAGTGAATAGTTGGTCTGCTTCCATATCTTGGCTACTGTAAATAATGCTGATATAAACATAGGGGTGCATGTATCCCTTTGAGTTAGTGTTTTTGTATTCTTTGGGCAAATACTCACTAGTGAGAATTGGTGGATAATAGCATAGTTCTATTTTTAACTTTTTGAGGAACCTCCATTCTGTTTTCCACAGTGGCTGCACCAGTCTGCATTCCTAACAACAGTGCACAAGAGTTCTTATTTCTCAACATCCTTGCCAACACTTGTTTCTTGTGTTTTTTATTTTAACCATTCTGACAGATATGACATGATATCTCATTGTAGTTTTTGATTTGTATTTCCCTGATGATGAGTGGTGTTGAGCATAATTTCATGTGTCTGTTGGCCATCTGGATGTCTTCTTTGGAGAAATGTAGGTTCATGTCTTATTCCCATTTTTAATTAGATCATTTGTTTTTTGGGTGTTGAGTTGTATAAGTTTTTTATAGATTTTGGATACTAACCTTTCATCAGATATGTCATTTGTAAATATCTTCTCCCATTCAGTAGGTTGTCTTTTAGTTTTGTTGATTGTTTCCTTTGCTGTGCATAAGTTTTTGCTTTTGATATAATTCCAATAGTTTTAATTTTGCTCATATTTTATTTTATTTTATTGTCCAGAATCTCTGTCATCTTTTTCTCAAGAACATAGTTTCTATGGCATCACAAATACTAAAGTAACCACAATGGAGACATTTAAAGCAAGGTGACAAAGGGAAGCTGTGTCTCCAGATGTTCTACTACTCCTCATTATTCAAAGGTAACACACACAAACATGAGCCAGAAAAGTGCCTAAAACCCAACTTAGACTGAATGAGAAAATAAACATTTTTTTTGCATCATTAATAGGTGTGTCCCAATTTCTCATCCAATTTGTCATCCCTCTATATTGTAAAATGGTTTTTAATCTTTGTCTAGAATGATGGGGAACCCCTCATTCCATCTAACAGAGCAAAGCTGGCCAGGAAGGAGGCAGACCTGAAGTATCTGGGAGTAGCTGGGTCTACAGAATGGATTCCACAATCACTGGGCAAGTAAGGTCTGAGAAAACAAATCTCTTCATCCCTCTAGCTTTAAATGCCCTTATTTTTAAAAATAAACACAGATTTAGTTTATCTCTAGGAATTCTAAGGTTCCACAATCAGGAATTCTAGTGTTAGAGAAAAAGATAACAAATATACTGGACAACCACAACCAGTGATTGACCGAGTGCAAAATACAACAGAGAGACAAGTTTGGAGAACATGTCTCCAGAAGGGCCACACATAATAGTGCATACAGGCAGACAGGTGTATAGATAGCTCAAGCATCTGGTGTGTAAATGGGCAGTGGAGACAGGTGAGAACAGGGAAGGTGATCCTCAACAGCACCTGAATATCTTTTATAAGGATGTGGGAAATGTTTCTGTAAGTAAATGAACTGGGTTTAATCAAAGCCAACCTTTGATCTGATTCCACATCATCCTGAAACACAACTCGTTCTCATCACACCTGCTGTCATCAGAGGCAGCTATTCCCAACAAGGGTACATGCCCTCCTCCTCTCTACAGAGTGTTTCAAAATATTGGTAAAGTCATTTCCCAAAACCATGTAAAAATGTAATCAATGTATTTCAGTTTTGAGTAGATAATACATTTACATGTACAATATTTAAACAATGCCAAAGAATATACAAATGAAAAGTAAGTCTTCCTCCTATGCCTACGCAAATTTCCCTCCCCAAGGCAGCTACAAGAACCAATTTCCTGTGTCATCTTTCCAGAAGAACTCTAACATAGTATCTCACACACACACACACACACACACACACACACACACACGAGATACATACTTTTTTATACAAATGATAGTATATGTACAGGTGAGAAAATTGAAAAGCTTTCTCATTTTGCTTTCATCTGCCTGAGATTCCATTGGATATCTTTACCAGAGTATATATAACCAGTTCCAGTTCCTACTTACGAACCTCTTTCCAATCTACTGCTATCACAAACAAGGCTACAGAGAATGTGCACATATGTCATTTTGTACATGTTTGAGTAAATCTGTAGGACAAAAGCCTGGCGGAATTTCAGAGTTAAAGCAACTGCATACAGACCATTTGGAAGACAACAATAGCAGAGTACAGCTACATGCATATCTTTTAACCAGACCTCCTGGGTTCAATTTCTACTCTCGCCACCTACTTTCTTTGTGACTAAGCAAGTTGTTTCTTTCTAGACTTCAATTTCACCATCTAAAAAAGGACTAATAATTTTACTTGATTTGCAGGATCATTGTGAAGAACTAATTAATGAATATATGTAAAACTCTTAGAAGAGTGCCTGACACGAAATAAGCACTCAAAAATGTTTATTATTATTAGTTTTGTTAATAGCACACATAAACACAAGTTTGCATTATTGAGTTTTTCATCTTTGACAATCTAATAGCATTTTTCCCTAACTCACCTTGGTTTTAATTTACATTAATCTCCTTTTTCAGAAGTACTTAAGTATGTTTTCATACTTGTAATTTCACTTATAATTTCTTTCTGTGCACTGCTCATGATTATTACTCATTTCTTTTGGATTATTTATTGCTTGCTTATAAATGAATATAAAGTCTTTATATATTAAAGGAATTAGCTTTTTGCAAATCATAGGTGTTACAAATTTTGTTTTCTAAATTTCTTGTTATTTTTATTTTCCTTATGGTTATTTCTGCCATGCAAAGGTTATTTTTATTTGTAGCCAAATCTTGGATCATTTTTTGTATGGCTTCCAGATTTTATATGTCATTTAGAAATATCTTCTCATACCGAATTACTTTTTAAATTTTTGTTATATTTTATCTTAATATTTTTATGGAGTAATTGTTTGCACTACAATCTTTGCTTCTTACAAATTCAGGATAGGAGCCAAATTTATCTTTTTTCCAGGTGGTTATGCAGTTGTCCCAGCATCCTTTATTAAGTCAATCATCTTTAACACACAAAATTCACAAATTTATTGATCTTACATCTGGACATTTTATTGTTTTACTGAACATTATTTATACAATACCAAACTTTATATCACTGAATTATTATGTTTAATATCCTTTAGGGCTAAATACACATCCCCTCAGTGAGTACATTCAAAAATCAATAACTTTTTTTCAGAACTTTCCTAAAATTTAGTATTTATTTTAACATAAGAAAATTAAAATCAGTTTGTGTAGTTTATTTTTAAATCTCCAAGAATATTGTGGGCACCTAGCTGGCTCATCCAATAGAACATGCAGCTCTCTTCTCAGGGTCATGAGTTCAAGCCCCACACTGGGGGTATAGAGGTTACTTTAAAATATAATAAAAAAAATATTCCCTGATGAACATGGATGCAAAAATCCTCAACAAGATATTAGCGAACTGAATTCAAAAATACATTTAAAAAAATATTGGGATGCAGCGCTGGTTCAATAACAATCAATGTGATTCATCACATCAATAAAAGAAAGGACAAGAACCACATGATCCTCTCAATAAAGCATTTGACAAAATACAGCATCCTTTCTTGATAAAAACCCCCAAGAAAGTAGGGACAGAAGGATCATACCTCAAGACCATAAAAGCCATATATGAAAGACCCAACGCTAATATCATCCTCAATGGGGAAAAACTGATAGCTTTCCCCCTAAGGTCAGAAACAAGACAGGGATGTCCACTCTCACCACTGTTATTCAACATACTATTGGAAGTCTTAGCCCCAGCTATCAGAAAACACAAAGAAATAAAAGGCATCCAAATCAACCAGGAGGCCAAAGTTTCACTCTTTGCAGATGACATGAAACTCTATATGGAAAACCCAAAAGATTCCACTAAAAAACTGTTAGAACTGATCCACGAATTCAGCAAAGTAGCAGGATATAAAATCAATGCACAGAAATTGGTTGCATTCTTATACACCAAAAATGAGGCAACAGAAAGAGAAATCAAGGAATTGATCTCATTTACAATTGCACCAAAAACTATAAAATACCTAGGAATGAATCTAACCAAAGAGGTGAAAAATCTTTACACTGAAAACTATAGAAAGCTTATGAAAGAAATTGAAGAAGACACAAATAAATGGAAGAAGGGTCCATGCTCCTGGATAGGAAGAACAAATATTGTTAAAATGTCAACACTACCCAAAGCAATCTACATATTCAATGCAATACTTATCAAAATAACACCAGCATTCTTCACAGAGCTAGAACAAATAATCCTAAAATTTGTATGGAACCAGAAAAGACCCTGAATAGCCAATGCAATCATGAAAAAGAAAACCAAAGCAGTAGGCATCACAATCCCAGACTTCAAGCTATACTACAAAGCTGTAATCATCAAGACAGTATGGTACTGGCACAAGAACTGACACTCAGATCAATGGAACCGAATAGAGAACCCAGAAATGGACCCACAAACGTATGGCCAACTTATCTTTGACAAAGCAGGAAAGAATATCCAACGGAATAAAGACAGTGTCTTCAGCAAGTGGTGTTGGGAAAACTGGACAGTGACATGCAGAAGAACCTGGACCACTTTCTTACACCATACACAAAAATAAATTCAAAATGGATGAAAGACCTCAATGTAAGATAGGAAGCCATCAAAATCCTCAAGGAGAAAGCAGGCAAAAACCTCTTTGATCTTGCCCGCAGCAACTTCTTACTCAACATGTCTCCGGAGGCAAGGGAAACAAAAGCAAAAATGAACTATTGGGACCTCATCAAAATAAAAAGTTTCTGCACAGCAAAGGAAACAATCAGCAAAACTAAAAGGCAACTGACAGAATGGGAGAAGTTATTTGTAAATGGCATATCAGATAAAAGGTTCGGATCCAAATTCTATAAAGAACTTATCAAACTCAACACCCAAAAAACAAAAAATCCAGTGAAGAAATGGGCAAAAGACATGAATAGAGACTTCTCCAAGGAAGACATCCAGATGGCCAACCAAGACATGAAAAAAAATGTTCCACATCACTCATCATCAGGGAAATACAAATCAAAACCACAATGAAATACCACCTCACACCTGTCAGTATGGCTAACATTAACAACTCAGGCAACAACAGATGTTGGCGTGGATGTGGAGAAAGAGGATCTCTTTTGCATTGTTGGTGGGAATGCAAGCTGGTGCAGCCACTCTGGAAAACAGTATGGAGGTTCCTCAAAAAACTAAAAATAGAACTACCCTACAACCCAGCAAGTACACTACGAGGTACTTATCCAAGGGATACAGGTGTGCTGTTTCAAATGGACACATGCACCCCCATGTTTATAGCAGCACTATCAACAATAGCCAAAGTATGGAAACAGCCCAAATGTCCATTGATGGATGAATGGATAAAGAAGAGGTGGTATATATATACAATGGAGTATTACTCAGCAATCAAAATGAATGAAATCTTGCCATTTGCTACTACATGGATGGAACTAGAGGGTATTATGCTAAGTGAAATTAGTCAGAGAAAGACACAAATCATATCACTTATGACTTCACTCATAAGAGGACTTTAAGAGACAAAACAGATGAACATAAGGGAAGGGAAACAAAAATAATATAAAAACAGGGAGGGGGACAAAACCCAAGAGACTCATAAATATGGAGAACAAACTGAGGGTTACTGGAGGGGTTGTGGGTGGTGCGATGGGCTAAATGGGTAAGGGGCACTAAGGAATCTATTCTTGAAATCATTGTTGCACTATATGCTAACTAATTTGGATGTAAATTTTAAAAACTGAAAAATACAATTAAAAAAAAGAAAACTGACTTTATAAAATTAAGATATGTTTAATAGGCTCATAAAACATAAATATAATGTATGACAATAACAAAGATTTGAAGCAGGAAATGGAAGTATACTGTTAAAAAGTTCTAACATTAATAAAGGTTGATTTAATATTTAAAGATCAAATAATGTGATTTACCACATTTATAGAATAAAGGATAAAAAATCCCATAATCTTTTTAGTAGATGCAGAAAAAAGCATTTGACTAAATTTAATACTCTTTTACGAGTTTTTTTGAAAAAATATAATAAAGTATAAATACAAAATCCTTACTCAGCCTGGTAAAGACAACCCATAAAATGTTTTCAGATGAGGTTATGCTTACAGTGAAAGACGGAACGCTTTCCTCGAAAAACGAAAACAAGGCAAAGGTGTCCACTCTTACCACTGTCATTCAACATTGTACTAGAGATTCCAACATTTTAGATAAAGAAGGGAAAGAATAAAATAAAAAATAAAAGACATACAAATTGGGAAAGGAAGAAATAAAATGGGCATTATTCATTGGCATGATTGTATACACAGGAAAACCTATATACTCTACCAAAATGCTGTGGTAACTAATTAATTAAATCAAAAAAGTCACAGGATTCAGAATCAACATATAAAATTAATTCCATATTTTTTACTAGTAATGAATAACTAGAAAATTAAAGTTTTAAAAATATTATTTACAGTATCATCAAAACACATACTCTAAAAAGGAATTCAATATATGAGCAAGACCTGTACCTTGAAATTACATAATATTGTTCAAATAAATTCAAGAAAAAATAAAACAATGTAAAGATATACTATGTTCATGGACAAAAAGATTCAATGTTGCTGTGATGTCAGTACTCCCCATATTGAACTATAAATTTAATGCAATAGAAATGCCAGCAGACTTTATTGATAAACTTGGCAAATTCATTCTAAAATAGTATAGAAAACCAAAGGAAGAAAATAGCATAGGCAAAATAATTTTGAAATGTAACATTAAAGGTGGATATTTTACGTTACTTGGATTCAAGTTTTAATATAAATTTATAGTAATCAAGAAAATATGGTATTAGCATAAGGATAGACAAATAACCAATCCTGAATTTGGTAATGGTTATGCAGATATAGAGGTTTATCAAAATGCTTCAAATTGAGGGGCGCCTGGGTGGCGCAGTCAGTTAAGCGTCCGACTTCAGCCAGGTCACGATCTCACGGTCCGTGAGTTCGAGCCCCGCATCGGGCTCTGGGCTGATGGCTCAGAGCCTGGAGCCTGTTTCTGATTCTGTGTCTCCCTCTCTCTCTGCCCCTCCCCCGTTCATGCTCTGTCTCTCTCTGTCCCAAAAATAAATAAACGTTGAAAAAAAAAAAAAATGCTTCAAATTGAACATATAAAATAAGTGCATATAACTACATTCAAAAAATGAATTTTTAAACAGATAATTGTCATTAATATGTGGATTAAGAAAGGAAACCACTGAAGTGTAAGAGCAAAGGATCACACTGATCACAATTTAGCATTTTAAATCAATAAATAGAACAAGGTTAAAACAGGTAAATTTGCACAGTTAATGGTCATAATTTTGTTAATATAATCGAAGTAGTTTGGTCTGTGAAATTTTTCATGCTGTGTTGCCTTGATGTAGATTACTAGAACATATAATGCATAAAAATAAAGACACTTGCTGTACCTTTCAAGACTTCAGGAGTTTCAACCAAACAAAAACTTCAAATATTTGTTTCTGTATAAGCCTGAGATTGTAGATTTCAATTTGTCTTTTGAGTAAAGAAAGATATAAATACATTTTAAAGATAAACATTGTATCATCATGTAAATGAATTTTAGAATGATACTCTGAAAAGACATCTTTTCCAAATTAAGAAAAAAAATCCTGAATCTGTCATAAGACTAGAAACAATGCATTTTCCTTAAACAATATCTAAGGAGATCCCATAGCAGCCTGCAATTGCCATCAAAATGAGAAGGGAAATCAACACAATTTCCCTGTGTGAATTATTCTGCAATATGACCAGTGTAACTTTAAAAAAGATATATAGCTTGGGGAGAGTTAAAATTTCTCTGACATGATGGGAAAACTTTGCACTAAGTAACTAGAGGTGTTTAAAAATGGAATTAATATTCCCAATAATTATTCCTAATTCAAATACATACAAAAAAAAGAGCTTCAAAATAGCAATTTTATCTAGAGATGTTACAGTAAATATAACAGAGTTTCTGGAAAAGGAAAAATCATGAAGGCATGAATCTCCAAGGAGAGAGAGCGTGAGAACTTTAATATGTTTCCAACAGCTAGTATCACCTGTGCCCAATTCAAAGAAACCACTTCCATAACTCTGTGTGTATATCACTCTTACTGAATGAATTATCCTTGAAAATATAATTAAGTGAGATGATTGTAGAGAGATGGTAGAGGCCACAGATTGTAGAGAGATGGTAGAGATGGTTTTTGAATCTCTCCTATTCCATGAAAAATTATTATAAGAAAAGAATAAATACTAAAATTATATCTTCTACACATAATGAAAACATACTCAAAAGACTCAAAAGATATGATCACAGAGCAGATGAAAACTCTAATCCACCTGTGTCATTACAGAGGTGGGGGCTCAGAGACTGACAACCATCCCAGAACCACATTGATTGAGAAAGGGTGCTTCCCCAGAGAAAGGGATACTAGGTTCACAGATAACATTTTTTTAAGTTGTCTACTATCTGCAATGGAGTGCTGAGGACTAATAAACAATCAAAACAAATCAAAAACAAATTTTTAAGGGGGGAAAAGCTCCTCTCTTGTAGCATTTGACAATTTCCATGGTGTCAATACTCCCACCATACCAAATTTGAAGTACCAATGTGACATCACTGAATGCTAACTTGGGAAGAATTAGTTCTCATGAGCTGATAGCAGGAACCAGTTCCAGCATACGAATACTACATGTCAATAAAATGGATGACATATAGTTTATTTTTGAGATGGGAAATAAAATGGCTATTCATTTCCTCTGAATTTGGAACTAGACCCCAACAAATAAAAAGGATTCTACCCATTATCTTCATATTTCTCATGTCTTGGCCCTGTGAATCAGTTCTTGAATGTACCTAACACATACCTCTAGAATAGTCAAGTAAGAACAAAGAAACCCTCTTCCTATCAGGTAAATAATGAAAATATGTATACCACATCTGCCTATATATGATCTTAGGCAAAATGGATTCTTGGTTGTATAGTTTTCCAAATGTCTATTCCATTACAAACCTAATTCTCACTCAACATCCAAATATTTATGGGAAGTAGGGTGGGGGGATAGAACCAAAGATGAAAGAAAGGAAAACTTAGGGAAAGTGATCAAGATTCTTCCTATAGTTGCTAATAAAGGATGATAAGCGAGCTTGCAGATTTATCAAACACTGAAAAGATATCACATATGTAAAAATAAGAATAGTAGGTGCGCCTAGGTGGCTCAGTCAGTTAAGTGTCCAACTCTTGATTTTGGCTTAGATCATGATCTCACAGTTCTTGGGAACAAGCTATATGCTGACAACATGGGGCCTGCTTGGGATTCTCTCTCCCTCTCTCTACCCTTCCTCCGCCTTCTCTCTCTCTCTCTCAAAATAAATAAATAAAATTAAAATAAATAAATAAATAAAATAAATAAATAAATAAAAATAGGTATAGAAGTGTTCCCATGAGGCAAAAATTTTTATGTTGGTCTTTGTTTTATTTATTTCCATAGCAACAGGTACCTGAAAACATGCTCAACATAACTAATCATTGGGGAAGTGTAAATCAGAACTACAGAGAGATGTCATCTAACACCTGTTAAAATGGGTATTTTAAGACGAGAGAAAAATGTTGGTGAGGATATGAAGAAAAGGGAACACTTGCACACATTAGTTGGAATGTAAGTTGGTTCAGCCACTATGGAAAACAATATGGTGTTTCCTTTAAAATTAAAAATAAATCTATCATATAATCCAGCAATTCCACCTCTGGTTAAACACCCAAAGGAAAGGAAAACAGGACATTGAAGAAATATTTGCACTCCCATGTTTACTGCAGCATTATTCACAATAGCCAAGATATAAAAACAACTAAGTTACCCACCAACAAATGAATGGATAAAGAAAAAATGATATATATGTGATTAATTCAGCCATGAGGGGAAAAAAAAAGGACACACTACCATTTGTGACAACATGGAGGGAGCACATTATGCTTAGTGAGAAAAATCAGACAGAGAAAGAGGAGTAATACATGAAATCACTTGTTTGTGGAATCTAAAAATCCAAGCCTGTTAAAACAGAGAGCAAAATGGCAGTCAGCAGGGAAAGGGGTTAGGGGATAAAACAGATATTTTTTTTTAAAGGAACAGACTTGCAACGAGTAATAAATAAATCCTAGGGATCTGATGCACAGTATAGTGAACATACACAACAATATCGAATTATAATCATCAAACTTGCTAAAAAGACTAGAACTTAATCTAACCATTAAACAGAAGTGATAATTACCACTACAATGATAATCTTATAATAATAAATAAATGTATCAAATTTTTTAAAAAGTTGAAAATCCTTTGAAAACTTTACTTTTGTAATTTGCTTCTTATTCTTCATTACCTCGAGTAAATAATTTACTTAAAACTCAAGTAAATAATATATCCCTTTAAAAAAAATTTATGAGTATGTTAATTTCTACCAGCTCTTTAATTTTTTGTTGAGAGAGGGGGAGCAGCTGCTCATGCTCCTGGGAAATTAAGAGGAAGTATTCATGGACAAAATTCCTAAAGCAATTATTGTTGGCTTTCCTGGCAGTCTAATAGTAGAAATCAATAGCTGTCTTTATGAAATGTATCTCCATGGACCAAGGGACACCAGGAGTGAATGGCGGCCCTGTTTATTTAGTTCTTTGCTGATCTCCATCTTTGACAGCTGACAGCATTGAAATTAACACCTGCTCCAAAGGGAAAACATTATTAAATATTCCATTGACGAACAAATAGTTGTCCTTTGACATCAACAAAATAAGGGGCCCATATTGATAATTTTGGTGAGCAGAAGGTGAGGGATTAGCAATTTTTTCATTTGTTTAACAAATGTTTATTGAATATCTGTCTCATGCGGGGCCATGGGCTGGCTTCTGGGCATATATCACAAAATGAGGCAAAAGTTTACCATTTTAGGTGTACATGTTAGTGGTGAAGGCAAAGAAGTAAACCAGAATGTATAAAACATATGGCTATTGTGAGTGATTTAAAAGAAAATATGGAGTGGTGTGTAAGCGTGTGAAAGTGTTTGGAAGTATCTACAACAACTTGAGGTGGTCAGGAAGGCTTCCTAGAAAAAGTGACATCTAAGACACAACCTGAGGATGAATAGGAGGTATTCAGTCAAATGGGAGTCAGGCATTGGGAGTCAGAAATTCCTCAAACTAAAGAGAACAGCATATGTGAAGGCCCAGGGATAAGAGATAATAAGGTGCTTTTGAGGAAGTAACAAAAATACTAATTCCTTACAACATATCTAAAAAGTACAGACACTGGTAAAGTTTTCATTGGCAAAATCTTATTAATAAAAACTAATATAATGCCATTAAATATGTGTTTTAGGACAATGAATAAAAACTATTTATTAAAAATAGATGTTACTTTATTAAAAATTTATATAATAAAAAAGCTCTTAACAACACAAAGCAGAAACATCACAAATGTCCATTGACAGAGATGGACAAATAAAATTTGGTGGCATATGCATACAATGAAAATGCAGAAATACAACCACCTGCAACAACATGAGAACAACTTAAAAACACAACATTGAAGGGGTAAAAACATATCTCAACAAATTATATAAAATGAGATACATTTTTATAAAGCTGAATAACAAGGGAAGCTAATCAGTAAAATTAGGCATACAGGTGTTTATTATAAAAGTATATTTTCAAGTAGCAATGTAATAATATAAATTTAGGAAGAGTGGTTGCCTTTGTGGTACAGAATTATTGATACAAGTGGCAGGAAGTCAGGAAGTTAGTTGAGGAAAGGAATTAATACGTAGCTAAAAGTTTCTATTATACTAACTAGTTCTTGGATTGAGTGGATTCATAAATGTTCCTTATGCAATTATAATTTGCAACTAACATATGTAATATAGGACCATCTTTTTGCAAATGGCACAGATTTTAAAACATAATAAAAGGGAAAAAGTAAAAAGAAATATTCCAATCCTAACTTTAATTCCATTCAGTTATTCAGAAACATTTCCAGGACATTAGGACATTGTCATGAAATTCATTAATTTGACTCTATCAATAATTTGAATAAGAGCAAAGTTTTTAATCAATAATTTGAATAGGGGCAAAGTTCTTAATCACAGAAAAGTAGAAACATCCCAAATATCCATTGACAAAGGATGGACAGATAAAATTGTGGCATATCCATACCACAATTTAGTAAGCTGGATTAAATTTAATGATATATTTACAATCTTGTTCTTTCAACCTTCCACAAAATGACTCCTCCTTTACCAGTGACCTCAGGGCTTGGTTTGTATATATCCTTTCTTTTCTCACTGTACCATCCACACACCCAGTCACACATCTACCAGGGTAAGGAAAATTGCTGGTCTTCAGTTAAAAGAGCCTCAAAGGACCTCATATACATAAAACATCACAGAATGGCAAATTTGGGCATTTATTTAGTTGAATATTTCTTAGTATCTATGGAGTCCCAATCTCTCCTTCTAGGTAATACAGATATAATAGTGAACAAACAAGGTAAATTCCTATTCCCATGGAGTTCATATTTTGGTCAAGAAATATACATGGTTCCAAACAGCCTTGAGTATAAAGGGCTGTCTCAAGAGGAAAGTACAGAAACTGTCCTAAGTGATAAAATTCACCAAAGAGAAGAAAAGGGAGAAAAGGAGTGTGAAAGGAGAAGAGAGAGAGGAGAGGACAGAAAGATCTAGGACTAAGAATTTAAGAGTTCCAATATTTGAAGCTCAGTTGAAGGAGATACCTGAGAAAGAGAGGCCAGGAGGCCATAGATCCAAATGCCTACTTATGATCTCTGCTTGGCTGTCTCATATGCATTTCAAAATTAACACGTCCGAAACTAAAACTGAGACAAATGACAAGTGATTTCAGAGAAACACCAGAAGAGAAGCAGAATGTTTCCAAAAAAAGGAAAAGGTGGACCGTCATATTCAATGCTAGAGAGAAATTAAAAAGGATAAGGGATCAAATACATAATTGTGCTATCCCGAGTATGCTTGGCAAAACCATGATGGGTAAGGAACACAAAAAGGCTGGAGCCTAGCATGTGACTTCAGGAATAAGCTGCATCAGACCCCAAGGTACTATGTGTATCAAGTAAGGAGAGTTTGATTCCTTAGATGGGTGAGGAGCCTTGAAGGCACTTGCCAGCAGGGGCATTGTCTGTTCAAATCTGCACTATCTGTTGGGGCACCTGGATGGTGAGTTGGTTAAGCATCCAACTTCAGCTCAGGTCATAATCTCAAGGTTCATGAGCTTGAGCCTCACATGGGGTTCTCTGAGCCCACTTCAGATCCTCTGTCTCCCTCTCTCTCTGCCCCTCCCCTGCTTGCACTCTTATCTCTCTCAAAAATAAACATTTTTTTTAGAAAACTGCACAATCTGCACTTTAGAAGTGTTATCTAACTTCACAGATAAAAGAATCTTCACTCCAATATAATAACAAATATGTTTTTGACTTCCTCTTTATCATTTAAGCTATGATTAGATGAGGGCTGACAGAAAGGTAGGCGAAAGGGAAAAAATAAAGTGGAAAAGATACAATTTGCCCTAACATATAGGCTGTGGGATTATCTAAGAGTCAACTGGGACAAATTATATAGAAATGCTGAAAGCCCAAGTAGACTGCACAGGTGCAGCCAGCCACAAAGAAGAAAATAAGCAAGGGGATGGGAGAAAGGGGAGAAAACACTGAAAAAATTATTTTAAGTGACATGATGTCTTTAACTCTAAAATCAGCCTTGTGTCCCTTAAATTAATCTCAAAGTGGAAAATTGGACCCCACTTTAAAAACTCAAAGATGGCACAGGACACATATTTCTGTTAATTATGCTCTTTAGCAAACAAAGGATTATTACCTTAGAAATCTCAAAATATACAATTTGGAGGATTTCAGGTGTACTTTCTTTGGAAATATGACACTTATACTGACTTTTCAGAGCTGAGAAATTCTTCCTTAAAATTGGAGTTAATTTGTGCTTCAGGTATCAGTAGCTGAGCACTCTCTGGGTCTCAGGAACCTTGGCTGAGAAGTGCAGGTTCCTCAAAACTTCTGCTAAGCCAGCTGCTAACAGGCTAATGAGGCACATCACAGAGCAGGCTCTGGAGTGAAAGTACATAAGAACACCTGCTCTTTACCGAAATAGGATATGCTCTGAAGTCTACTTATCCAGCTGCTGAGAAGAGCAGCAAAATTAGAATCAAATCAATATTCTAAAAAGAAAAATTCATGGAAAGATTCGCAATTTGAAGACAGACCACTTTAAACCCCACCTCCCTGGGTAGTACCATACCTGACAATCCAACACCAATGCTTCTGTCAACTCAATTCTGAAGTATAAATTATTCTTACCTCTCTCTTGGCCCCCCAAAAAGATCATGAATAGGAAAAGCATTGGATTTGGAAGGGGAAGAAATCCTGGTTTTAAAAGAAAACTGTACTCATTGGCTATCTGGCCCTAGACAAATCATTGAACTTCAAGAAATGTACATTTTCCTCACCTTTGAAATACTAGAAACACCTCACATTTCAAAGGACTGTTATGATGGAAAAAATTTTAAGTATCTCAAAATCCTGGGGAGGGTTTCACTCTGGTCTCGATGCAGAAAATCACAAAATACTATCATTCTCATAAGAACAACTAAAGCCATATAATTTACAAAATCATGGCTTGTTAAAAACACATCAGAAAACTAAGGATTCAAAGAAAACTCAAATGAACAGCACTATAAACAGTGAGTAACAATCTAGTGTTTATTAACTAAATGAATGAATAAATAAAATATAACATATCAGTAAAATGTAATATTATTTGCAAAAAAAAAATGAAGTACCCATATATACATCACTACTATAACATGCATGGACCTTGAAAATACTATGCTAACTGAAACAAGCCAGTTACAAAGGATTACATAGTATGATTCCATTTATATTAAATAGTCAGAATTGGAAATCCATAAAGATGGAAAGTAGATTAGTGGTTTCCCAGGACTGGGAAGGGTAGAATGGGAAAATGTGAATCCGGAGACTGATGGCTAAAGGGTGTACAGTTTCTTCTGAAGCAATGAAAACATTCTAAAACTGATTATGGTGATGGTTGCACAATTCTGTGAATATACTAAATGCCATGGAATTGTGCACTTAAAATGGATGAATTGTAGGTTATGCGAATTACATTTCAATATTTTTTTTAAAAATCAATTATATTTGCATTTACTAGCAAGGAATATTTGGGAAATGGAATTTTAAAAAACAATACTACCTAAGAGAAGACTGACAATTCCAAGAGTTGGTAAAGATACAGAGCAGCTAAAACCCTAAACCCTCATGTGTTGCTGGCAGTAATGAAGATTAGTAAAATCACATGTGAAAACTGTTTGGCAGCATCTTCTAAATGTTAATACATGCTTAGTCTATGAGCCAACAATTCTACTCCTTTGTATATTTCCAAGGGAGATGAGTGCTTTATGTCCACCAAAAGTTATGTATAAGATTGCTCATAGCAGCTTTACCCATAATAGAAAGAAATGGAAATAATCCATATGCCCATCAATAGTAGAATGAATAAGTAAATTGTGATTTATTCACACCTTGAATACTACTTAGCAACTTAAAGGAATGTATTACTTCTAGACCAAACACGTTACAAAATCTAGTAGATCTACTGAGTGAACAAAACCAGACACAAATGGGCATTTGATGATTAAGGTTCTCTCTTCCTTTGCCCCTCTCCCCAACCCCCTCCTCTCTCTCTCTCTCTCTCTCTCTAAAAAATAAAAAAAAAAGAAAAAAGAAATTCAAGATTAAACTAAACTTAAACTTGTGGTGATAGAAAGTCAGAAGAGGGAGCATCTCTGAGTAAAGGTAAGAGTAAGCCTGTCAGGAAATATGATGGAAACTTCTAGAGTGCAGCAAATATTTTATAACTTGATTTAAGTAATATAGAAATATACAGAATTTCATCAAACTGTCCACTTAAGATCTGTACACTTATACTTCATTTTAAATGTTTTCTTAAGGGTGCCTGGGTGACTCGGTTGGGTGGCTACTGTTGGTTTCAACTCAGGTCGTGATCTCATGGTTTGCGAGTTTGAACCCTGAGTCGGGCCTTGTGTTGACAGTGTAGAGCCTACTTGCAATTCTCTCTCTCCCTGTCTCTCTCTCTATCCCTCCCCTACTCACTCTCTCTGATTCACTCAAAACAAATCAACTTTAAAAAATGTTTTCTTGAAAGTTATATAGTTTAGCATTTAAATAACTTTTAATTCTCATAAAAAGAGCTTTCTACAATAGTAGAGGTAAAAGCCAAGTGGTACTGAGTTGAAGAGTAGATACAGAGGTGAAGATGTAAAGTCTGTGCTTATAGACTAATCTTTCAAAAGATGTTGAACAATGAAAGGAAGATAAAAGATGAATTTGAGGAGTATAATCTACAGAAGAAATTCCTGTTATTGGTTCAAGGAAAGAGACATTGGCATGTGCTCAGAAGTTAGAATAAAAAACATAATACAGAGGGATGAAGAAAGACCTAAAATTGATAGTTTCTCACAGAAGCTTAGGCTTTTATGTCAGTCTTGGGTTCCAGTCTAACCTCAATCACTTACACCTTACAAGGCACATACAACTTAATAAGGTCAAGATTAATTCCTCAGCTATAAAATGGAAAGAAATAATCTTAACTTTTTAAACTGTTGCTGTGAACTGTGAACTCAATAAATATCTATTATACCTATTCAAGGCGATTATGGATAACAGAGTTAAGAACATAGGTAGAAAAAATGAACTTATGAAATACCAGGAAAGAAGGAAATAGTAGACAAAATAAACAGTAAATTTTAAATAACATGTGAACAGAAAAACTAAGTTAACAGCAGATTCTTTACATTTTACAGTTAAATTCTCTTTTACTAAAATAGAACAAAATTCAGTTCTTACACAAGAGATTCTTAAGCCCTTTATACAACACTGAATATTGAGATTCTGACTTTCGAGTAACACAATATTAGAATAGGAAGTCCAGATTTCACTAGTCCTTATTTTTACTATAACCCTTTGCCAATATGGAAAGTGGAGTACTAACAATTTGCATTCTAAGAAAAAATAGATATAGGAATTTTAATGTCTGTCTGGAATAAAACTATTTCAAACAATATCTATTTTAAAATATTGGAATTGGCCGTATTTATTGGTCTAATGCTTTTAAGCATAGAAAAACTACATTGCATATGTGGAAACAAAAACCTCCACTAAAAAGCATGGAAAGAGATAAATAAAAACTATACCAAAGAGTGTGTTTGTTCTTAAAATTTGGATGTTCTCATATATTGTAATAAAAATAATCTTTAAATTTTAAATAAATAAATTCACCTTTACTTATTTGATGGAAATCTACATAATTTTACTGGGTGCAAGAGGCAAACAAATCTGGGGGTCTCTCCTTTCAACATGGCTTTCTTTCCCACTTATTTCCAGACCCTAAAGGAAAAGGGAAGTGTGACAAGCTGAGAAATGCAGGTGCAAGTAATTGACTAGGCGAGTGTTCCATTGTCATAGAAGCAAAGCACATCAAATTAATGAGGCCCACAGAGACCCAGAAGGCTGGGGCCAATCAGAAGCCTGCTTTAGCATGCTTCAACATGTGCTGTAGGCGACCTAGCAGCCCTTTTGTTTATATCCCAAAGAAACTAAAATTTCCCAAAAAGAGAAATCATCTTCATAGTCTCACTGTGTGCAAAGTTTGGCTCTCAAAGAGCACATGTTTAAAACCCAAAAGTCATTAATTGAGCTCCACACCAACTGGGGGCGGGGAGGGGGTGGATAAGTGGATAAGGTTCAATTAAAAACTTATTTGGCTTTTTCTCAACGATCTTGTTGGTATACAGTGTGTTGTTAAAAATGTAAGGAATCACCTAGGAGTCAGAAAAATTGAGATCTAATGCCACTACCATCCACTTTTCTCTTGAGGCAAGTCATATAACCACTCTGAGACTCTGTTTCCTCTTTTATAAAAAAGAAATAGGGGCGCCTGGGTGGCGCAGTCGGTTAAGCGTCCGACTTCAGCCAGGTCACGATCTCGCGGTCCGTGAGTTCGAGCCCCGCGTCGGGCTCTGGGCTGATGGCTCAGAGCCTGGAGCCTGCTTCCGATTCTGTGTCTCCTCTCTCTCTGCCCCTGCCCCGTTCACGTTCTGTCTCTCTCTGTCTCAGAAATAAATAAACGTTGAAAAAAAAAATAAAAAAAAAAAAAAAGAAAGAATTGAATTGGTGATCTTTTTCCTTCCAGCTCCAAATTTTTACCAACTACACTAAGGAATTTCTTTAAAATATTATCTATATTTTGTAAAGTAAATTGTTTCCTTCTTTAAGAAGGTGAGCAATGAGTTTTTTTACATCTCTAACCTTAGCCTGAAAACCCTATGGATCTAAAAGAAAAAATGGTTATGAAACAGTTTTTTAAAGTTAATATTTTTCCATTTTTCTTGAGAAATAATTGACATACATCACTGTATAAGTTCTTAAACTTATAAACTTCTATAAACTTATATAGTATAATGCTTCGGTTTCTATATATTGTGAAATGATTACTACAATATGTTCAGCTAACATTTATCTTCTCATAGATACAGTAAGAAAAAAAGACAAAAAAAATTTCTCCTTGTGATGAGAACTCTCAGAATTTACCCCCTTAACAATATTCTTATATATCACACAGCAATATTATGTTGTACATTACATCATAACACTTATTTACCTTCTAACTATAAGTTTGTATTTTTTTTACCACTTCCCTCCAATTTCCTCCTGCCCCCGCCCCCAACCCCTTGCCTCTGGTAACCATAAGCCTGATCTCTTTTTCTATGAGTTTGGTGGGGGGGGGGGGGGGGTTGTTTTCTTTATTTTAATTCCACATATAAGTGAGATCACACAATATTTGCCTTTCTCTCTCTGATTTCACTTAGCACAATGCCTTCAAGGTCAATCTGTGTTGTCACAAATGGTAGAATTTCCTCATTTTTTATGACTGAATAATATTCTATTGTATACATATACCACAAGTTCTTTACTCTTTCATCCTTTGATACACACTTAGGTTGTTTCCATGTCTTGGCATTTGTAAATAATGCTGCTATGAACATGGGGGTGCAGATATCTTTTCAGGATAGTGTTTTTATCTCTTTTGTCTATATGCCCAGAAGTAGAATTGCTGAATCATATGGTAATACTATTTAAAAATTTTTAGGAACCTCCATACTATTTTTCATAGTTACTGTAGCAATTTACATTCCCAGCAATATTGCATGAGGGTTTCTTTTTATCCAAATCCAAATCACATTTGTTAGCTCCTGTCCTTTTGATGATGGCCATTCTAACAGATTTAAGGTGATATCATGGTTTTGATTTTCATTTCCCTAATGACTAATGATGTTGAGCATTGTTTCGTGTTCATCTTGGCCATTTGTATATCTTCTTTAGAAAATGGCTATGGAGGTCTTTTGCCCATTTTTTTAACTAGATGGATTATTCAGGAGTTTTTGCTATTAGGTTATAAGAGTTCTTTATTTTGAATATTAACCCATTATCAGATTATGGTTTGCAAATATTTTTTCCCATTCTGTGGGTTGTCTTTTCACTTTGTGGATGATTTCTTTTGCCATACAGAACCTTTTTATTTTGATATTGTCCCACTTATTTTTTTATTTTGTTCTTTGTGTTTTGGGTATCATATCCAAAAAAATCATTACCAAGATCCATGTCAAGGAGCTTTAGTCCTATTCTTTCTTTTAGGAGTTTCATGTTTTGAGGTCTCACATTTAAGTATTTAATCCATTTTGAGTTAACTTTTGTGAGTGGTGTTAAGATATGGGTCCAGTTTCATTCTTCTACATGTGAATGTGCAATTATCCCAGCACCATTTATTGAAGAGATTGTATTTTCCAATCAGTATTCTTGACTCCCTTGGCAAATATTAGTTGACCATATACATTTGGGTTTATTTCTGGACTCTTGATTATGTTCCATTGGCCTATCTGTCTGTTTTTATACAAGGGCCATACTGTTCTGATGACCATAGGTTTATAATATAGCTTGAAATCAGTAAGTGTGATGTCTCTTGCTTTGTTCTTTCTTGGGATTTCTTTGGCTATTTTGGATCTTTTGTGCTTACATACAAATTTTAGCAGTGTTTTTTCTATTTCTGTAAAAATGCCATTGGAAACTTGATAGGAATTGCACTGAATGTACAGATGGCTTTCAGTAGTATTAACTCTTTAACAACATCAATTCTTCCACTCCATGTACACAGAATGTCTTTCCATTTACTTGTGTCTTCTTCAGTTTCTTTCATCAATGTCTTGTAGTTCTCAGAGTAGAGATCTTTCACCTCCTTAAATTTATTCTCAAGTATTCTTGATGCTATTATAAATGGAATTGATTTATTTCTTTCTCAGAAAATTCATGGTTACTATTTAAAAACATTACATATTTTTATGTTAATTTTGTATCCTGCAACTTTAGTGGATTCACGGACTAAACCTAACAACTTTTTGGTTGAGTATTTAGGATTCTCCATATATAAAATATCGTCATTTGCAAATATAGATAATTTTACTTCTTCCTTTCCAATTCTGATACCTTTTTTCTTTCTTTCTTTTGCTATCTAGGACTTCCAGTACTCTGTGAAATAGGAATGATGAAAGTGAGCACCCCATCTTGTTCCTGATCTTAGAGAAGAAGGTTTCAGCCTTTTACCATTAAGTATGATGTTAGCTCTAGGCTTGTCATATATGCCCTTCGCTATGTTGAAATACGTTCCTTCTGTGACTAATTTGTTGAGTTTTTATGAGTGGATGAATGGATGTTGAATTTTGTCAAATGCCTTTTCTGTGTCTATTCAGATGATCGTATAATTCTGTTCTTTCATTTATTAAAAGGGATGTATCACATTGATTGACTTGCATATTTTGAACAATCCTACATTCCCAGGATAAATTGTGCTTGATAATGGTGAATTACCCTTTGAATGTGCTGCTGAATTTGGTTTCTATTTTTAGAAATTTTGCATCTATATTCACAAGTTTTCTTGTCTGCTGCTGTCCTCTTCTGGTTTTGGTATCAAGATAATGCTGGCCTTTGTAATATAAGTTTGAAAGCATTCCCTCATCTTTGATTTTTTTAAAGTGTTTGAGAAATATTGGTGTTAACTCTTAAATGTTCAGTAAAATTCACCAACAAAGCCATCTTGTCTGAGCATTTCTTCATTGGAAGATTTTTTATTATTGATTCAATCTCCTTACTATTACTTGGTCTATTCAGATTTTCTATTTATTCCTGATTCAGTCTTGGTAAGTTGTATGTTTCTAAGAATTTTTCCATTCATTCTAGGTTGTCCAGTTTGTTGGTGTATATAGTTGTTCATAGTAGCCCTTATGATTCTTTGAATTTCTGTGGTATCAGTTTCATCATCTCCTTTTTCATTTATAATTTTGTTTATTTGGGTCCTTTCTCTTTCTTCCTTGGTTAATGTAGCTAAGGGTTTGTCGATTTTATTTACCATTTCACGCAGGTTCGGCTTATCATGTCAGGGTCACCAATTGTGGGTTTGGCTTTCAGCTTTGTCCAGCAAAGCTGAGGGTGGCATAAAGGAGTACTCAAGACTCCACAAGTCAAGAGAGGTGAGAGGGAGGCTAAGGGAAATCCAGATCCCATGTTTATTAGGCGTACATTATAGGGAAAACATTGCACAATGTCAGTGGCTACGTGCCAATAAGAACATATAGAAAGCGTTCAAAACACAAGGCATTCCCAGGACTACAAAGAGCAGATGCCAAAAGCAGGGTGGAGAACAAGATAAAATATTCCATAGATAACATGGTCTAAGGAATTCATGAGCTCAGGCAGGACCCAATCCCTAAATATGCATTAACTAGACACTGGTCAGCTATTTTCAGCAGGGCCAGAAAGCAGTGCAATGCATTCCCTATAATCTCCTTAACCAGGACATACCTATCTAATTTCCCACAATTTCAAAGAACCAATTCCTAGTTTGGCTAAACTCTTCTACTATTTTTCTCTTCCCTATTTTATTTATTTCTTCTCTAATTATTATTTCCTCCCTTCTACTAAGATTAAGCTCAGTGTGTTCTTTTTTTAGTTCCTTAAAGCGTAGAGTTAAGTTATTTATTTGGGATCTTTCTTGCTTCTTAACTTAATAGTAATGATTACTATGAATGTCCCTCTGAGAACTACTTTTGATGTATCCCACAAGTATCAGTACATTGTGTTATCATTTTTGTTTGTCTCAAGAAACTTTTTTATTTCCCTTTTCATTTCTTCCTTGATCCATTAGTTGTTCAGCAGAGTGTTGTTTAATTTCTATGTGTTCATGAATTTTCTACTTTCCTTCTCGTTATTGATTTACAGTTTCATACAATTGTGTTCAGAGAAGATACACAGTATGACTTCAATCTTCTTTAACTAAGACTTGTTTTGTGACCTAAAATATGGTCTATCCTAAAAAATGTTCCATGTGCACTTGATAAGAATATGTATTCTCCTGTTGTCAGATATAAAATGTTCTATGTATGTCTGTTAGGTCTATTTAGTCTATAGTATTGTTCAAGTCTACCGTTTCCTTATTGATTCTCTGTCTGGATAATCTACCTATTGTTATTTTGTAGATCCACTGTTCCTTGTTTCTTATCCTGCTATCTCTCTTTTGTGTTTTGATGTCTTTGCTATCATTATGCTTGGACTTTGTTATTGTGTTCTTCTTTGTAATTACTACAGGATTTTCCCTTGTGGTTATCATCAGGCTTACATAAAATATCTTAAACTCATAATATTTTATTTTAAACTAGTAACAACTTTAATATAATTTTAAACTTACAATTTACTTTTCCCTCTCACGTTTTGTTACTGTTATTACAATTTACATTTTTTTAAATTGTGTAACCAATAACAGATTGTTGTAGTTATGATTATTTTTCCTACACTTGTTTTTTTTCACTTTTGAACTAGAGTTTTAGGGGCGCCTGGGTGGCTCAGTCGGTTGAGTGTCCGACTTCGGCTCAGGTCATGATCTCGCAGTCTGTGAGTTCGAGCCCCGCGTCGGGCTCTGTGCTGACAGCTCAGAGCCTAGAGCCTGTTTCAGATTCTATGCCTCCCTCTTCCTCTGACCCTCCCCTGTTCATGCTCTCTCTCTCTCTGTCTCAAAAATAAATAAATGTTAAAAAAAATTTTAAAAAAAGAACTAGAGTTTTAAGTGAATTATGCACTGCTACTATATTTCAGAATCTAGTTATGACTATATAGTAACCATTACCAATGAGATTTATGCTCCCTTTTTATGTTTTTATGATGTTAACTAGCATTCTTTTACTTCCACTAAAAAAAAAAACTCCCTTTAGCATTTCTTGTTTTGTTTTGTTTTTTAACATTTATTTATTTTTTAGAGAGAGAGAGAGCGTGAGTGGGGACAGGAAGAGAAAGAGGGAGACACAGAATCAGAAGCAGGCTCCAGCTCTGAACTGTCAGCACAGAGTCCAACACAGGGCTCAAACCCACAAACCATGAGATCATAATGTGACCGAAGTTGGACACTTAACTGATTGAGCCACACAGGTGCCCCATCTTTAGCATTTCTTCTAAAGCTGGTGGTGAAGAACTCCCTTAGCTTTTGTTTGCTCAGAAAATTCTTTATCCCTCCTTCATTTCTAAAGGACAGATTTGCTGGGTATAGTATTCTTGGCTGGCAGTTATTTTCTTTCAATATTTTCAATATGTCATCTCATTCTGTCCAGCCTTGAAATTTTCTGTTGAGAATTCTTCCAATAGTCTTATGGGGAGTTGCCTTGTACATAACTTCTATCTTTTTAGTTTGGGACCCAAATCACTCCAGAGTGTGCACTGAATCCCCTGGTCAGGGGAGGCCACCAGTTTTGCTCTTCATATGGGGTAAGTCATGGGCTGTGCTCTCTGTCCAAATGCCATGAACATATAGCTGCTGACTAGGTGATACAACTTCCCATGTGCTCTGGTAAGGCTCCTTGGTTGGACAGGATGAAGGCTGTATTCAGGGATGAGTGAGGCTACAATTAGATTTCCTGCCTGGGTACAGTAGAAAAAGCAACTCTAAAGCTGGTAAAGCTCTTTGTCTGTTGTCTTAGCTCCAGCTGACCTGCATCCCAAGTTCCTTGACTGAACTGGCCCACTGGCTTTGCTCTACAAACCATCTACTCTGCCAACCTCTTGGCTTAAGTGCCACTGGGCCACACACCTTCCAGGAGTTTTCTCTAGTCCTTCTGGCCACATGAGGCCAGAAAACACTCTCCTGTGGCTATGTCTCAGTTCCCTTGCCTGCATAGGCATTTAAAAAAATTCTTTAAGTGTGGTTTTCTTTAGATCTTTGAATATATTTATAATAGTTGCCTTGAAGTCTTTGTCTGCTAACTCCAACATCTGGGGTTCCCTCAAATATGGTTTCCATTGCTTGCTTTGTCTCTGTTGTGTATGGTTCCTGTTTCTTAGAATGTCTATATATCCCATATGCACACAAGTCAATTTTTGATACTGATCCCTTACACCTCAAGGCTTGTTGTTGTTGTTGTTCTTTACTTCCTTATTGTTCCCTTATTGTTTAGTGTCTTGGATGCACTAGTTTGATGAGATCTATTTCCTCTTAAATGTGCAGCCTCTGATGTCTCCTTTAAGGTCAGAACCTTGAGAATGTACATAGTTTTCCTGACTATTAGGGATGATTGTGTGTTTAGCTAAACTCTCTTTGACTTTCATTTTTGGTTATATTTTTAAAAATTCTTCCTTCCCCTCTCTCTCTAACTCTCTCTCAATAAATAAATAAATAAACATTTTTAAAAGGTTGGGGGGGGGCTGCCTGGGTAACTCAGTCAGTTAGGCATCTGACTCTTGGTTTCAGCTCAGATCATAAGCTTGTGGCTCATGTGTTTGAACCAGTGCATCAAGCTCTGCACTGACAATGTGGAGCCTGCTTGGGCTTCTCTCTCTCCCTCTCTCTCTCTGCCCCTCACCTGCTCAACCTCTCTCTCTCTCTCTCTCTCTAAGATAAATAAAAAAACATTCTTTAAAAATTCTTTTTAAGTGTGGTTTCCTATACATCTTTGAATATATTTATAATAATTGCCTCAAAGTCTTTATCTGCTAACTAACATCTGGGGTCCCCTCAAATATAATTTCCATTGCCTGATTTTCCCCCTTTGTGTCCTGTTTCTTTGAATGCCTGTAAATCCCAAATAGACATTTTAAACTATGATGACAATGGGGACACTTGGGTGGCTCAGTCGGTTAAGCATCCGACTTCAGCTCAGGTCATGATCTCACAGCTCGTGGGTTCTAGCCCTGTGTCGGTCTCTGGGCTGAGAGCTCAAAACCTGGAGCCTGCTTCAGATTCTGTGTCTCCCTCTCTCTTTCTTCCCCTCCCCAGCTTGCACTCTGTCTTTCTCTGTCAAAAATAAGTAAACATTAAAAATTTTTTTAATTAAAATAAATAAATTAAACATGATGACAATATCTTACCAAATAGAGAATATCAACAAAGTAGAAACTATAAAGACAAAAAAATTGAAATTCTGGAGTTAACAAGTGTAATAACCAAAAATTAAAATTTTACTAGAGTCTCTCAACAGCAGATTTGAGACAGCAGAAAAAAGAATCAGCAAACCTGAATACAGATTGATAGAACTTATACAATCTGTAAAACAGAGAAAAAAGAATAAAGTAAAATGAAGTCTCAAAAATGGTGGGACACTACTAAGCACACCAAACTATGTAAAATGGGAATACCATAAGAAAAACAGAAAAAAAAAAATCCCAGATAAACAAGGACTGAGAGATTCTGTTGCTAGTTGACCCACCTTACAAGAAATACTGACAAAAATTCTTTATACTAAATCAAAGAGCCACCCATGCATGGGTGGCTCAGTCAGTTAAGCATCCAACTTCAGCTCAGGTAATGATCTCACAGCTCATGAGTTCGAGCTCCGCATTGGGCTCTGTGCTGACAGCTCTGAGCCTGGAGTCTGCTTCAGATTCTGTGTCTCCCTTTCTCCCTGCACCTTCCCCACTCATGCTCAGTCTCTCTCTATCTCTCAAAAATAAAACATCAAAAAACAAACACACAAACAAAGGATGTCAGCAATTTGAAACTACGTGAGAAAAACAAAAAGTGTTGATAAAGGCAATTTTTCTGTAGGTAATTATAAAAGACAGTTTAATTGCATATTTCTTCACTTAACTATATAATTGTATCACTGGGCTTTATTATGTATAAATGCAATGTATTTGACAATTACAGCACAAAAGAGGTGGGCAAAAACAAAACTGTATTGATATAAGAAAATTACACCAGATGGTAACTCAAAGGCATAAAAAGAAATAGAAAGACCCATAAGTGGTAATAGAAGGCTAATATAACAAACTCTATAAATATACACATGTCCTTTTTTCTTGTTTCAGCTTAATTTAATTGTAGTTCTTCTTACCATTGAGGAACAAAGAGGTGTTCCCATACATTCCTGTAATTGTAATGACTAAATGCGATAGCCACAGCACTTGCTACATCTGAGAAAGCTTAGCATTTATATTATGTCATAAAAATTTATTCAAAGATTTATGTAGAACACAGATATATTTTCCCCCACATTATTCACCCAATTCCTAATTAGCAAGCGTGTTCAGATATAAACACCACATAATTGCAAGTGAATATAGCCATAGAATGGCATTTATTTGGTAAACATTAAAGCAAAACCCAATCATGATTTGCTATCAATAGGACTCATTTTTCAAAGAACATTTTCTTCTGCTTTATCTCCACATATCCCTACGTTTAAGAATACAACATGCTCTCCAGTGGAGCAAATAAGCTTTCTCCATTAAAAATGGAGAGAATGCCATCAGTCCCACCATGTAGGTTTTTCTCTTAGATCTGGTTTTTGTCACAATACACTACTTGTTCCCTATCATAAAAATCTGTCACATGGTGTCATGAATAATTTTGGCTTTCTTAGCTTTCTTTTAACATTATAGCATAATAATTTGGCAGTTTAGACTATTCATAGTTTAGTAAACAATTAAAATATAAATTCTCCAGACTTCCAAAGGAAGAAAAAATGTACTTAATCTAGAATTCCTCACCTCTCAGACTACATCTAACATGATGGGGACTATAAAAAACATTTATATGATTGTTAGTTCAGCATTTTGCACTTCAGGAAGTCTTTATACACACTTCACTAACTAGGATTTATTGGTATGATTTAAAATGGGTTCCCATGGAGTTGCATGACAAGAAAACATTGGTGGGAAATAGTATTGAGCAAACGAGCATAACTGTCATCTATTAGTTGCTGGAATCTAGAGATGCACAGGATCCATACACGAAAACAATAGAACCACTGAAGTCTTAATTCTGGGTGTGCATCGAATTAGTTATTGTGAGGCTTAACCTAGGTCCAGTGTGTAGAAGAGAGAATGACTTTAGTGGTGTATTAAATCCTCAGGTGTACATAAGGCAATTGTTAAATTATCATTAATAATGTTCAGGAACTTCTAAAAACAGAATATTAAAACTGCATACATCCATATTGCAAAAATCTGTCACCAAAATTATCCCCAGGGACCTGTTCTTTGTTAGACCTACCAGTCTTCAATCTCACCATTTCAATAAGGAGAAATGGAAAAGCCTAAATTTGACAGTAACAGCACAAACAGGATGGCTAAGAACAAAGTTGTATCTGAGAAAGAAAATGGCACTAAAAGGCTGATGTCCTCTTCTGGGATGTTCCACCACTAAATTCATCCTAGGACAGAAACAAGTGTTTCTTGTTTCTCCACACTGGTACTGATTGGTTTAAGTTGCCTCGGGTTTTATGGATCAAAATTGTCTCTATTTAAACTGTCCTTGAATGGAGACAATCAAGTTTAATCATTCCCCTCCTTCTTATAATACACACTTTCCAAAAAAATTTATCTAAAAAGTTCTAATTAAAGATAATGATAATAACTTCACTTACATACATGGCAATTTTTCTCAAGTCCCTTAAATGCTTCTAGGTATATGGTAAATGTTTCATGTATTACCTCACTTAATAGTTCAAAACAATCATAAAAGAAAAGTGGTCCTATTTCCTTAGTTTTTACATATGAAGAAAGACTAAGTGACCTGCCAAAAGTCATGCAGCTAAGTGGTGGAACCAAGATCCCCAAACCCAGGCTGTCTGGCTCCATAATCTGCACGCTAACCTTTCTGCTATTCTGCCCCACAGGATATTTAAGCATCATGTATTTAACTCTTAAACACAAGATGAATAAAGAAAAAAACACAAACACATAAAATAAAAGATATCAAACAGTAAAAGTACGAGAGAAAGAAAACATAAATAGGAGGGTTGGATTTTAGAAACAGACACTATAGAGTGTGTGCCCTCTCCCTCCTCCACTGTTAATGCCTCCTTCTGTAACTCTTGGTGCTACTTGTGTGTTCATTGGGTGTGGGCCCGGTACCTCATTTGCTGAAGTGGCAGCTGAGACTTCGACACTTGCCATGGCCAAAGAAAAGCCCAACAAAGGAGTTAAGACTAAGGACAACGATCATATTAATTTGAAGGTGGTGAGGCAGGATGGTTCTGTGGTGCAGTGTAAGATTAAGAGGCATACATCATCACTTAGTAAACTAATGAAAGCCTATTGTGAATGACAAGGTTTGTCAATGAGGCAGATCAGATTGCGATTTGATAGGCAGCTAATCAATGAAACAGACACACCTGCATAGTTGGAAATGGAGGATGAAGATAGTTGATGTGTTCTAGCAGCAGACGGGAGGTGTCTACTAAAAAGGGAAGTTGCTACTTTACTCCAGAACTCTGTTCCTCCAGACCAAGAATACATTCTCAAAGAGAAAACCGCAATTTGGTCCCACCACATCCTGATTACTACAGTATAGTTAATTCTTTCATTTCCCCTTCCCCATTCCTTTATTTTACATAAGGTAACTGTGTATGTACACAAGCATATTGCATTTTTTTTAACTAAATGGCCAATGATATGTTTTCATCAACATCACTTGGATATGGGATGGGAAAAACTACCGGTTCTGTGAAAATACCCCCTTTCTCCATTAGTGGCATGCTCATTCAGCTCTTATCTTTATATCCCAATACGTTATTCTGCTCTCACTGCTTAACACAAAAAAAAAGAACAACACAAAAATCCTTGCATACCTTGTTTGATTGTAGAATTTTAAATTTTTTCACTTATCATTGTAAAACAAGGACAATTTTAGAAAGATTTTGTACATAGCTGTTACATGTAGGGCAATCTGTCTTTAAGTAGGGATAAATTATTCTAAAAGAAATGAAATCCAGATAGTTTTCCCTTCAAATCAAGAGTCCTTCTGGGTTTTTTTAATACAATTATTGTCAAATTGGTTTCCATACAACACACAGTGCTCATCCCAACAAGTGCCCTCTCCCTATCCATCATCCACTTCCCCCTCTCTCCCACCCCCCATCTACCCTTAGGTTGTTCTCAGTCCTTAAGAGTCTTTTATGGTTTGCCTCCTCCCCTCTATGTAACTTTTTTTTTCCCCCTTCCCCTCTCCCATGGTCTTCTGTTACGTTTCTCAAGATCCACATATGAGTGAAAACATATGGTATCTGTCTTTCTCTGCCTGGCTTATTTCACTTAGCATAATACCCCCCAGTTCCATCCACGTTGCTGCAAATGGCCAGATTTCATTCTTTCTCATTGCCAAGTAGTATTCCATTGTATATATAAACCACATCTACTTTATCCATTTGTCAGTTGATGGAAATTTAGGCTCTTTCCATAATTTGGCTATTGTTGAAAGTGCTGCTATAAACATTGGGGTACATGTGCCCCTATGCATCAGCACTCCTATATCCTTTGGGCAGATTCTTAGCAGTGCTACTGCTGGGTCATAGGGTAGTTCTATTTTTAATTTTTTGAGGAACCTCCACACTGTTTTCCAGAGTGGCTGCACCAGTTTGCATTCCCACCAGCAGTGCAAGAGGGTTTCCATTTTTCCACATCCTCACCAGCATCTATAGTCTCCTGATTTGTTCATTTTAGCCACTCTGACTGGCATGAGGTGATATCTCATTGTAGGTTTGATTTGTACTTCCCTGATGAGGAGTGGCATTGAGCATCTTTGCATGTCTGTTGGCCATCTGGGTGTCTTCTTTAGAAAGGTGTCTATTCATGTTTTCTGCCCATTTCTTCACTGGATTATTTGTTTTTTGGGGGTGGAGTTTGATGAGTTCTTTATAGGTTTTAGATACTAGCCCTTTATCCAATGTGTCATTTGCCAATATCTTTTCCCACTCCATCAGTTACCTTTTAGCTTTGTTGATTATTTACTTTGCAGTGTAGAAGCTTTTCATTCTGATGAGGTCCTAATAGTTCATTTTTGTTTTTAATTCCCTTGCCTTTGAAGATGTGTTGAGTAAGAAACTGCTGCAGCTGAGGTCAAAGAGGTTTTTTCCTGCTTTCTCCTCTAGGGTTTTGATGGTTTCAAGTCTCACATTCAGGTCCTTCATCCATTTTGACTTTATTTTTGTGTATGGTATAAGAAAATGGTCTAGTTTCATTCTTCGGCATGTTGCTGTCCAGTTCTCCCAGCACCATTTGGTAAAGAGACTGTCTTTTTCCATTGGATACTCCTTCCTGCTTTGTCAAAGATTAGTTGGCTATATATATGTGGGTCCAATTCTGGGGTCTCTATTCTATTCCATTGGTGTATGTGTCTATTTTTGTGCCAATACCATACTGTCTTGATGACTACAGCTTTGTAGTAGAGGCTAAAGGCATATTGCTATTTAAATAAACTTCTTATTTTAAATGAAAAAAAAAAGGAAGCCACACTATAAAGAATAAGAAATGTGATATAAAAATTACATATGTATATAAAATGAATTCTATCCTAAGTTACAAAACAAATACTCAAAATGTTCACCATTAATTAATATCACTTTGTTTCTTAAAATAAATTGCTACATCAACTTTTTATCATCTCTCTTTGTTCAACAAATATTTGGTAAGGTACAAAATGGCACTAAGGGATGTGTGCATATGACAGGAAGGTGTAGGAAGCCACTGAAGCACAACATGGGGTGCCTGAATTAGGTGCCACATGGTCAGGAAAACTTCCCAGAGGAAATAAAGCACAAGCAAGACCTGAGGATAAAGATGTGTTAGCCAGGTGAGGAGAAGGAGTTCAGAAAAAAGGATGCAGCCTATGCACAGGCTGAGAGGCAAAAGAGAATAGTATGCCCAATGAATGGAAACCAAGCTCATAATAGCTGGTCACTGACATACATGTACTTTTCGACCATCATCTTTACTATTTTCCATTTTCAAGGGAGCGTAATGTTGGGAAACAGCGTCAGGTTTGGAGCCAAATGGGGTCAAATTAACATTTGGTTCTGCCACTTAGATCTAATCTTAGACAAGTTGATCAACCTCCCTAAGCTTCAGGCTTATTATTGGCAAAATAGCAATAGCAGCATCTAACTTGGGCATCATTAAAATGTATGTGACTGCAATTGAGAAAATGACTGGTACAGAAACATCAATAAACAACTGTTTCCCTTCCTAGTAAATAAGCATATAGACTACATTTGCCTCAAGCTTTTTGTAAGAATTTGAAATGTTTCTTTGTATTTATGGTTTTGATTTCATGCAACTTGTTTTTTTATTTAATCTACTGTTGTTTTTACGAATTGTGCAATTTGAATACAAACTGGAAGAGACCCTAGAGAATTATCTACAGCTTCTTCAAAGTGGGGTCCTGATTGGGACAGCTGGGTGGCTCAGTTGGTTAAGTGTCCGGCTTCGGCTCAAGTCATGATCTTACGGTTCGTGAGTTTGACCCCACATCAGGCTCTGTGCTGACAGCTCAGAGCCTGGAGCCTGCTTCAGATTCTGTGTCTCCATCTCTCTCTGCCTCTCTACTGCTAGTTCTCTCTCATTCTCTCTCTCTCTCTCTCTCTCTCTCTCTCTCAAATAAAGAAACATTAAAAAAAATTTTTTTTTAAATAAATAAATAAAAGTGGAATCCCAATTACTGACATTTCAGGCAGGAAACTTTTCACTGTGTAAGATGGTCCTGTGTATTGTAGCCTGTTTTCCAGCCCAGACTGATGACTAGTAACTGCCAACAAATCCCATCATTGTGACAAATAAAAATGTTCCCTGGAGGTCAGTATCACCTTATTTAAGAACCCACTGATTTCTCCCTCTCTCTTTCTCTCTCACCCTCTCCACCCTCCCCCCAACACACATCTTTTTTACCAATTAAACACCTAAGGATAAAAGGCAGAAGTGATTTCCACAAGGCCAAAAATTAGCTAGTATCAAGAATAAGATTTGCTTCTCTGTTTCCTGATTTTTAGGCCAGGTTTCTTCAGATCCTAATTAGTCCCACACTGTAACATTCCATTAAATTTTTAAACTTCTTAAATTAACTTTTAAAATATTTTAATTTTTTAATTTTTTAATTTGTTTTTTAAATTCATAAAAACTTATTTACCAAAAGGTGTGTGTGTGTGTGTGTGTGTGTGTGTGTGTGTGTGTGTGTGTATTTCACTTCACAAATGTATGAAGGGATTTCTGACATAAGGGGAAAGGGAAAGCAAATAGGCCATTTCATCACTCCATTGGAAAGAGTTCAACAACACTGGTCAATTTTCCTTTCAGTGCATTCTGTTGTAACAAAAGATTTCTAAGGACAAGCAAAAACTGTGATAATGTTTGAATTCTCTTTTTCACAAGAATCAGTGAAATATACAATCTCTGCTCCATCTAAACTAAGCTATTCCTGGAGTTAACACTCAATCCAATGGTACCATGGCCTACATGCTAAAAACTTTTACTACAAAACATCATTCCTTAGCTACTGCACAGACAAGTTTTATACATCTTAGTTGTATTAACTTTAACAATAGTTAAATTCCATTCCTGAAGATATAATGCTCACATGTCTCGCCACATGCCATTAGACACAGATCATTATATGTGGCTTATATTCAGGAAATTTCACTTCAGGTCTGTATTCTGGGTGCAAATAACACAATCTGTGTCAACAGAGCTTTTATAAACATCTCTGAACTCCACTGAGTATCTGAATATTATGTGCATGCATTTACTTCTAATCAGATGGCCTGACACAGCTGCCTTTCTCCAAATCCCACAGTCCTGAGGGCCGTGAGTATTCATAAAGGGTCAGTGAACTACAGGATCTGTGGAGATTTGAAGAAGACAGAAGGTCAGTGGTAACTCTGTGAATTTAAAAAAGGATATCAAACTTTCTGTTTCCCCTAAAGACTGAAAAAAAAAGGAACACTTGAATAACAGAATGTTAGACTCAAAGAAAACTGCCCACATTTTGACTCACAACACACTTTAAGGAAAAAGCTACTAAGAGCCATATTTGGAAAACTCTACCTTTAGCATAAGAAAGACCCTGTCTTCTGAATGAGATACTTTATAGATCTCTTCTTGATCTACAACTCCATGAAACTAACTTCAAGAGAAAATGGAAATCATTTTTTGAAGTCTCAAGACCTTGGTTACTACATCAAGGTAATATGTCCCGGTTTTAATACATATGCAAAGAAAAGATCTCCCAAATTCCTTTATCTACTTTAAACAGATTTCTGTCTCTCATTTGGCTTCTGTTCACTCAATCCCATATACAGCAAAAGTAGAAGTTTAGATGGAATTACTCTTACAATTATATTAATTGTTTTCCTTGCAAGTGTCATTTTTACTTAATATCCCAAATCTAATAATTAATGAGAAAATATAGCCCTCCTTTCCTTTCCAATAGTGCACTTAACAAAAACTGAGATATTCAAAATGTATATCTCATTTTTATATCTTATGGGTTTTCTTTTAATTTGGTTTTAGGCTAAAAAAAAACTGAATTGTTAGAGAACAATTATGACCACAATCCACACAGGCATATTTGTGAAAAGTACAATAGGTTGTGACCAACAAAATGCTGAGCCTCAGAGGTCCACATGGAATGTTAAATACCCTTCTGAAGATACATAACCAAAATAGCCAGGTACATAACTTTTAAGGATACATACACATTTTGAATTTGCCTCACTAGTAAAGAACCATGAGAGTTAGTAGCAGATAAAGGAAATCTCAGTTGAATCATCATTCCGGGGTAGAAAAAGGACATTCTACTTAACAAATGTTTTTTCCAACTTGTAGCACTTCTGAAAATTATTATATCCATGTATCTTTTTATCCATGAATCTTTTTATATTCCTTATTCAACTAAAGCTTCTTATTTAAAAGCATCTCTCCATCTTACTAGAAGAACATTTTATAATTATAACCACATTACCAAAAGCCCATCATGGCTCTTTTCCTTAATATAACCATATCTCAATTAAATATATAAATCCCTATGGCCTGGCAGTTTGCAAAATCCCAAATGCATTCTTTCTTTCCAAAAAAAAAAAATATATATATTATATATATATATATATATATATATAATATATATATAATATATATTTTTATATATATCAGTATAATATATATATTATATATAATATATATTTTTAGATATATCAGTATAATATATATATAATATATATTTTTATATATATCAGTATAATATATATATACATATATATATAATATATATATATATATATTTTTATATATATCAGTTTCCTTACCATGGCATATGCAATGAATCACATGTGAGACAGCAGAGCCCTCGGAATTATGAGAAAATTTTAAACTACATTCACAGACTAATTTGGTATCAATTAATATTAAAGAATCTACCTAGAAGACTCACCTCCAACTAATGTCTTTAACCCAGATGAGACTACACTCGTCTTCTTCTAACTTGTTCCTCACTCCCTTTACCATTCTTACTTTTACCTAGATCAAAATACTCAGTTTTGTCTTCCATATTCAGTCCCAAAGTTTCCCTCATGGGCCACCTTATAGATTTTGTTTTCCATTTTGGCACAGACAATGCCCAGGAAAAAAATGACTTCATTGGCAACTTTAGTCCAGCCCTCTAACAACTACAAATCAACATAATATAAACAGCCAATAGTTCAATGGGTATATTTCTATTTGCTCTACTCTAAGTGCTTCACATGTATTAACTTCTTGTATTTCTATAACATTTGCACAGAATAAATACCACTACTCCCTCCATTTTATAGATGATAAAACTGAGACATACAGAACTTAAGAAACTTACCCAAGGTCAGTCAGCTATAATATAGCATAACTGGCATTTGAACCCAGGCATAATCTGGCACCAGAAACCATGTTATTAATAACCATGCTTTACTGACTATTAGTTTTTTTTTAAGAACAATATTTGTCATGCCAACAAAGTGTGGAGCCATGTGAAATAAATGTACAGAGTAAAGGAAAGCAATATATTTGCTGTGCAAAAAGCAACCTCAAGATAATACCTTGTCCTTGTTTTCTTAGTAGATGATTCTCAGATATCAAATAGCCAATAGATGAAGTTATTAAAATACTCTTTTATGGATACCTTAGTGGACAAACATGGTACCATTAAGATCTCACTAATATTAACAAACCCTTCAAAGAAGATCCTAAAATTATTTGAGTGTGCTATAAACTGAATGTTTGTGTCCCCTCACCCCAACCCAAATTCATATGTTGAAACCTACTCTACATTGTGATGGCAAAGTAATTAAGTCATGAAAGTAGGGCCTTTATGAATTAAACTAGTGCCCTATAAAAGAGGCCCCAGAGATCTCCCTTGTCTTTCTGCCTTGTGAGAACACAAAAAGAACATAGCTAACTATGAGCCAGGAAGCAGGTCTTCATTGGACATCGAATATGCCAGCACCTTCATCTTGGACTTCCCAGCCCCCAGAACTATGAGAAATTAATTTTTGGTATGCAAACCACTCAGTCTGTGGTATTTTTGTCATAGCAGCCTGAACATGCTAAGACAGAGTACATTAATTTTTTATTTTAATGATATGCTGGTATAGATGATGACATTCAAAGAAATTTAAGCAAACTAGTGACACTATAAAAAAGAAAATGTCTGATTTATCCTCTCAATTTTCTTGGATTCATGTGTGCCACATACACTAAAACCTGAAAATTAGAGCAGGTGCAAGGGAGAAAATATGAATCAGTTGAGCCTCTGGTTGACTGGTTGCCTTTGCTAGGTTCCATGATCCTATTTTTGTTTTGTGGTTTATTTTTTTTGGGGGGGGAGGTTGTTTGTTTTTTATTTTTTAATCCACAACCAGATGTCTCTTAAAAGCAAACTGAAATGGCCTGAGATGCAGAGCTATCCATTAGGTAAGGATAGAGTAAATGAGAATTTTTCAAGGCCTCAAAATTTAGGGGCCACATGGTACCAGTGACGAGGCAACAACTCAAGGAAACCCAGTAAAAAAGAACTTACACTACCAACTTGTTCTAAGAAAACACACCAGAGACTCAAATACACAAAACTGGTCAATGACATAATTTCCCCTCAATGTGCCTATAAAGGAATGGCATTGCCCCTCCCATATTCTATACATCCTCTCTCAGGCTAAAATTATGTAACTTTATCCCCTTCAAGAGGTTTCCCATCTAAAAGATGCTTGGTTTGTGGAAAAGAGCTTGGTTTGTGGAAAAATCATTGGCCTGGGGACCGAGAAACAAGGTTCTAGTTGCAAGTCACTAAAAGGCTATGTGATCCAAGCAGTCCCTATTCAAACAGAGCCTCAGTTTCCTTATCTATAAAATGAGAGAACTTGTAATATAATAGACACATGCTCTAAAATATCTCCCACTCTTACAAGTATTCAGTTATTGTAGACTTGTAAAAATAACCATGTACACTACCTTTAAAATTACTTATGCTTAATGATCACATTTTTAGCTGATTTAATATCACTTCCTCAGAGAAGTCTTTATGACCACTCTACCAAAAGGAGCTTCTACCTCCCTCTACTCTACCTTCCCCAGTCATCCTTCATCCCTTTCCTCCATTGATTTTCTTCATAACACTCACCACCTGATAGTATATGTGTGCCCATATTTCATATTCCCCTTGGGGAGGGTAAGGACTTAGAACTCTTTTGGTCTGCTGTTGTATCCCCATTACTTGGGACAGTGCCTGGTATTGGTTAAAAGAGTGAATTTTATCCTTTCTTAATTATTACTTTTTATTTTACCAATCTGGTTTTTAATATACCTCTTTCAAATAACAATCTAATCTCTAATCCTTAAAACTCAAAACATTATCATCTCTTGATTATTACATATCTCATTGTCAAAAGTCAAATCAAAATTAATCTGATAAAAAAGCAAAGAAACCAATTTCTATGCAAATTTTAGTACAAAAAGTTTTCATTGGAATATTTCTAGAAATAAAAATAGCTTTGAAGTAAGAAAAAGATTGTTTAACTCTGGTCTCAAGGTTTTTTGTTTTCTTCCTTTATCAGTACAGTTGAATCGATGTTTCTGGACAGTCAACCATGAGGTAGATGCTAGAATGTCAAAGATGAGTAAATTACAACCTACGCCTTTAAAAATGTAGTGTTTGGTAGAAGTAACAAAGATATAGATCATTTATGGTACTATAAAAGAGACAAAAGAGGAATTTAGAATAAATGGAACTTTCTTTCTGAAATATATAGTTCCTGAAACATAACCAGTACACTTATCAAAAATTTTTAGGGAAAAATTTCATCCTACATCTGGATGTGTGAAACCTCAAATAGAAAAGCGCTTCATTATTTAACAAGGTTAAAAATTTCTTTTCTTTCTGTATGTGGTTTTTATTATGCATTTTAATGTCCAATCTGTTCGTGTTAGTTTGAATCAGTTCCATTAATGATGCTGGCAGAGGTTAATACTGCAGTAATTTCCATTTTGGGTAATACAGGGAAGGACAGATAAAATAACATACAAACAGTTGAGGGTACAAACACTTGTTAATTCAGATGGTTTCTCCTTCACTTCTCTAATTTTTTAGATGCTTACTTAAGACACCTACCATAGACAATTCAAGGGGAAAAACATTTTAATTCTAGTTTGTGGATTCTGTCACTTATTAAGAATTCTAGTAAAAAAGAAAAGATTGAGTTCCTGTGAAGATTAGATTTGACTTTTTGTTAATGTCAATTATGTCTTCTATAATTACCACAAATAGAGGAAAAATACAAGGTCTGGAAATTCTAGTTCTGAATGGCTGGCATAGTCACCTTAGATGGGCCTTTTAACTTCTCTTGGTCTAAGTTTCATTATCTGAGGATGGAAAAAAAGAGAGATTGAAGAAGATAATTTCTATGGTTTCTTCAAGTTCCAGGTTTTCTAAGCATAGGTTATGAATAATTAAAAACTTGCTATTTTGTCTCCAAATAATTGAAGTACAAACCACTACTTGTGGCCTGTGTGCACTACAGTACTTTTCCCCATGTAAACATCATCAGCAATAATATTCAGGACAAGCCACTTTTGTGGAGATACAAAGCTCACAACATAACTAAGAAAATTTTTGAAAACATAAAAAATTACCTAGCAGAACAGGTTAAATAAGTCTACTGACTATGAAAAGACTGGTATATGTTAATGGCATCCAAATCTGGACAGTAATCAAAATCATCAGAAAAAAAAAAAAAAAAAAAAAAAAAACATGGAAAGGGAGTATCTCAGCATGGGGCCTGAAAAAAAATTTTTTTTTAATTTCCTCATGTGTTTCTGATGTGTAGTCAAGTTTGTGAACCACTATTATAAACAATAAATGTTATGAGTTCTGAACACTGAGGGACCTCTGTGGTCTAAATTAGTTTGGGAAAGCTAATCATAATGTGTATTATTGAAATTGATTCATATTTTTTTCTTGATCAGCCGGTAATTGTTCAAACAAAACTGACAGTAGTAATTCCTTAGGGGTATGATAATCAGCCAAACTTTTTATTCAGCACGTGAATTGCATTTAAAATAGATTCATATATTCTCTCAAATCTCATAACAATAATAATTAGTATACCTTATGTTTGTATAATGTTTTATGGATTGCAATGTGCTTTACATGAATTCTCACTTGAACCTTATTTAGTTACATTATCCCCATTTTACAGATCAGGAAATTAAAGCTAAGAGATAATTATTCCAGTGTCACACAAATAAGTAGACGCTTGAATTTAAAAGTTTTTCTGACTCTAAACGTTTCTTATCTAATCTTATAAATAGCAAAATTTGTTCTTGACATAAGATACCATCTAAAACTATGCCATACTAAACTTGTATGTTTGTATAACTTAAGTTTATTTAATTTAGGCTGGTAAGAAACCTTTTCTTCTCAAAGACTTGCAAATATTTATAATTAATATGACTGCTGAGTCAGAATCTCTCTTACCTCAACAACTCAAATTAATACTCAGAGCGATCTTAATTCTACTGTTTAAGCCCCATCCAAAAACCTGGGGAAAACTCTCTGCTAGGCATGACAGTGGGTGGAAATGATTTCTCTCACTAGGAAGTAAACAAACCTAAATGCAACAGAAAAAAAAAGTGTTATAAACAAAAACAGGAAACCAAAAACTATAGCTATTTATCAAGAGAAAATTTCACAGGGGCATCTTTTAATAAGAACAGAGCCTATGAAACAGAGCAGGAGAACACAGACTCTGGAGTCAGATGAACCTGACTTTCGATGCAGAATGTGCTACTTAATAGTCACATCAGATCGGACAGGTGATTTTACAAATGGAGATACATGGGTTATATCCTATTATAATCATTTCTTATTGCTGCTGTAAGAAATTACCACCAATTTAGTAGCTTAAAACAATGCAAATTTATCTTGCAGTTCTGGAAGTCAGAAGTCTAAAGCAGATCTCACTAGACTAAAATCAAGATGTTGTCAAGGTTATAGTCCTTCTAGAAGCTGAGAAGAATCCCTTTCCTTGTCTTTTTTGGCTTCTAGAGACTGCTTCCATTGCTTAACTCATGGCCACTTCTATCTTCAAGACCAGCAATGACTGATCAAGTCTCTCACACTGCATCGCTCTGACAGTGACTTTGCAGCGTTTCTCTTCCACATTTAAGGATTCTTGTGATTATGCTGGGCTCACCTAGATAATCCAGGATAATCTCTCTATGCTCAAAAGATTAGCAATCTTTATTCTGTCTTCAACCTTAATTCTTCTTTGCCATATAATGTAAATATTCATTCACAGGTCTCAGGAGATACAAACAATTAAGAAGTAAAGACAAAGCAGGGAAAGGTCCAGGACACTGTCTGGCTCCCTGGGTTCTCTGTGCCTACTTTGGACACGTGCTCTCTGGCTCAGAATAATAGATGAGATCTCTAAGGACACCCCACATAGTGAGGAGCATTCAAGTCATAAAACATCTCCATTTTTTTGCCCCCAGATAGTTGTATGACATACCTGACATTTGCCAGGGAGTCAGCCTTCATAAATCCATAGATTGTTGGTTTGTTTACCATAAACAATCCTAACCAGGGGTATCCTATCCTAAGTATCCATAGATAAGGAAAATCTTCCTAGAAAATATCACCAGTCTATCTCCCTGGAGATCCATCTGTTTTTATGTTTACAAGGAGCCTATACTGGGCCACCTTCCCTCTCTCTTCCCAGGGGGGTACTCCTAGTAATCAGGGAAGATAGTGACAGGCTAGCTACCTCAACTCCTTCCTCCCCAGGAAGGTTATTATAGATTGAGTAATAAAAGATCTATATAAAATGTCTAACACAGTGTCCTGCACACAATACATACTCAGTAAATGAGTTATCATTACTAGTACCAATAATATCAAATATGAATCTATAAACTTTATCATAATAGTGAATAAATAGTGAATAAATCTTTAAGTGCTCCTTTGTTTAAAAAAAAAGAGACATTTAACACAAGCATCCTTCCTCTGGATGTATAGATTCTAGTAGAGGTTCTTAAATAATTACAGTAGAATAGAATATGTTTTGCTATATAAAAAATATAGACTAAAAACATAACAAAAATTCAAAGAACAAAGCAAATGAGGAATGTTTCACACAGATGGTGGTAGAGGCCATGGTGATGGCTGGTGCTAACGAACAGCAGGAAAGAGAATAGCACAATGACAGGTTTGATTGCAGCCCAAGATTAGGTTTCTAGTGGGAGGAGTCTAGAAAGATAGGATTGATTCTACTGAGAATTTCAAAGACCACTTGAGCAGAGAACTTTGAATGCCAATCTCAATAGCATAGATTTCTTCCTATAGGAGACTCACTAAATGTTTTTGATTGAAATGTGGCATCATGAAATCAGTTGGTATGAAAGTTGAACAGAATATGGTATTTTGAGAGAGGTTTTTTATTGTTTGTTTTGGGATATATCTAAGGACTCAGTCACTTTTCCATTTGTCCAAAAATGAAGTATAGATGATCTATTTTATGTTCTGGATTTTACTGGAAAATGTAAGAAATCCTCCAAAGTCTGACAAAGCAGGGTTATTTTAGGACTTTCAGTGGAATCAAAAGGCCTGGGTTTTCATTTCATTTACTAACAAATAATAAGACAATCTAAGCAATAATTTCCTGTTCTGCAAAATAAAACTAATATCAATGTTTCATGTTTACTGTCAGGATAGAAATGATCTAAATTACCTAATACAACTTTCAGCACATATTACATACAATAAATAGTAGTCATTATTTTCCTCCATTGAGTAGATAATTCTGCTCTTCAAGGTTGTCCCACTTGCTTCAGTTTCATTGCCTCTACTTAACCATACTTAAGTTCAGAGCCTCCAGGAATAAAATGTTCATGTTTTTAGGGGAGTGGAGACCTCCCTCTCCTACTCTACATTCTCCTCCAAGAAGCAGGATGCCAGTACCACCAACTGGGTGGGTATTTACCCCTGACATTCTTCCAAACTAGTCTGTGTTTTTCACAGAACTAACCCCTACTCTTTCAAGGACTCTAACTGCCCATTCATTGCCTTGAAGTTCATTTCCCTTGAGCAGGAGACAAGCTTAGCAAATTACCTCACAAGGCCATGTATTGCCACGACCCTAAATCCAATTTCATTCTAAGCTTGTTCTTAAACTAGCCTACCTTGAGACCTCATTACAATTTTTCTAGGAATGAACACATGATTCTTGCATATAGATAACTAAGGTTTCTCACCCAAATAATTTTAGTCTCTTAGACTCACAACTGTTAGCAGAGGGAAGAAAAGTCAGCGAGATAGTGAAACAGTTAAATAGTATGGCAAACATTCAAATATTATTAGCAAATAATTGTTTTGTGTTCCCTATTTTCTGGTGCACAAATGACCCCCTTAACATACCACCAGACCTTTTTGGTCATATGACTGTTTAGAATTGGAATCTGACCAAAGTTAGCTAAAACCAAAGTTCTCACATGGCCCCTAGCCTAAAGTCTTCATGACCATATATAGAGTCTTGGTCACTGCCAAATGACTGCTCTCAATATATCAACATTCAAATTCCCAGAAAGAGAAGCTGACTGTCCATTAGCAGGTCAATGCATTGAGTCTCTTTGACTGAGATGTTCATCTCCAACCAATATTGAGTTGAATGGTAAAACTGCAGAAAGAGGTAAGAGGTCATCAAAAAAAGGAATCATTTAGAACTGAAATCCTAAAATTGAATCAACACACAAGATTAAATAAAACACATCTGAATGGAAAGTATAACTCATATATGGTAGCTAACAACTAATACTGCTTAAAATAAAAAGATGATCAAAGGCCCTTTGATGCTACTAGCATGGCATAGCTATGACTATGAATGACTTGAACATAAAGAAACCTGAGTCTCTGTTCCCAGGTACAGAGGTTATAACAGAAGTATTTCTCGAAGGAGTTAATCTTCCACATGATACTTCCAGCAAAACTTTCTCTGCCAAAAATGATCGGTTTTCCATAAGAATTAAATACTACCTCACCCATTCCACCAGGTACAGAGACACAAGGCACACCAGACAGCTTAAAGTGTAGGAAGCCAAGAGCAAGGACAAGGAGAACCCCCCACAATATACCCAGAAGGGTAGGGTCTCTAACAATTAGCAAAGCCCTGGCTTCAACCCAAAAGGGTCTACAGTGAGAATGTTAAAGTCCCTCCAACTTGTCTAGCAACAAAAACAAGAATTCCCTAGAGGCTAACCACCACAGTTTCTGAAGAAATAGATCAAGACGTTGTGGAATGGATCCAGAAATAAGGATAAAGGAGGACTCCAGAGTACTAAGCCAACAAAACAACATGTGCCTCATTAAGGATGATTGGCTACTTCTGGCCAGTGGAGAGATGCCAACTTTCCACTTAAAAAAAAAAGGTTTCAACGGTCTACAAAGCTCACAATATAAGCAAAAGACATGTGGCTAGCTATATATGCTTTGTAAACATTAGTTATAACCCCCCACACATTGTATGAACCAAGTATTTCTTATACAACCCCTTTTGCTAAAAGGTACTGCCTTAAGTATCTTGTTGAGAATTGTACGTAATATACCTAAATCTATGTAGAACTGACCAAAAATATCCTTTCTGTATTGATGTGAATATAAAACTATAATTCTAATTGCTTCAATCACTATTCCAACTCCATATTTGAAAAGATAAAAGATAAAAATTTGCTAAGGGGGTGGATCTTACATAAATGTTTCTACTACACACACCAAAAAATAATAATGATAATAATTAAAGGGGCAGAAGAAAATTGGGAGGTGATGGATATGTTTATGGCCTTGATAGTGACAATGGTTTCGTTGGTATGTATACAACTCATCAAGTTGTATACATCAAATACGTACAGCTTTTCCCATGTCAATCATATCTCAATAAATCAGGAAGAAGAAGGGGAAGAAGAGGAAGAGGAGGAGGAAGAGGAGGAGGGGGAAAATAAGGAGGAAGAGGGGGAGACGGAGGAGGGAGAAAGAAGAATCATCCAGAAAACATCCAACTCTCTGGTAACTAAACAGCAATTATTTATCATTTCTTCTGGTTCTGTTTATCAGCTTGGAATACTTTAGGTAACAGGAATCACTGCTTATTGCTTTATTCAATGCATTTCTACAAAATAAAACATCACTTATGACCTTCATTAGAGACATTGTTTTTAACTAGACTGTATGTTATATTCCTAAGAAACATTAAAAAAAAAAAAACTAGCCCTGACTGATGCAGTAAAGTCACCATTCCATGAATATATAATTTTTCAATCTCACTTACTGCTACTGAGAAAACGTTGATTGGCCACATCTACAATCTGTGTGTGTGTGTGTGTGTGTGTGTGTGTGTGTGTGTGTGTGTCTGTATATATGAAGCAGAACAGTTACATGAATTGAATGTCTTCTAATAAATAACTCCCTAACACCTTTAGCCCACACATGCCTCCTCTTGCTTATTTTATTAACAACCACACTTTATAAAATACCTTTCTACAAACACAGGGCTGAGAGATGAGGGACATGGAGTGGAAAGATGGCAGGGAGGATATTGCTAATACCAGTTGAATACATAAATACATTAATCACCCAGAGCATGCTCTGTTATTCTGCAGCTGACATTATAGTGTGGGATAAGCTCAGCCTCTGGCTCCTGCTCCTGTCAACTGAATACGTATTTATCAAGGCCTTACTCTGTACCTAGCACTGTGGTGAGAAGCTGCAAGGGGGTGGAGAGAGGAGGGATGGAGAGCGGGAGAGGGAGAAAGAAGACAGTTCATGCCTGAGGAATACTGCTCTGATTGAGGTGCACATATGGCAAATAACTGAAGATTAGTGTTCAAATATTGCTGTGTTCTTCCTTATTTTGACCTATAATTTCTTAGCGGGATTCATTGTCTACTGTTACTGCTACCACAAGACATTTAAAAGAATTGGAAATCAAATAAGTCAGTTGTTTCTCTTCTATTTAATAGATTTGAGAAAAGTCCCAATAGGAGAGGAAGGGAATAGGGTAAAACTATTGATAAAAAGCAAGTATGAGGACACCTGGGTGGCTCAGTTGTTTGAGTGTTCTGACTTCAGCTCAGGTCATGATCTCACAATTTGTGAGTTCGAGCCCCATATCAGGCTCTGTGCTGACAGCTCAGAGCCTGGAGCCTGCTGCGGATTCTGTGACTCCCTCTCTCTCTGCTCCTCCCCCGCTCATGCTCTGTCTCTCTCTCCTTCAAAAATAAACATTTAAAAAATTGTAAAAAATAAAGTATGAGGTTATCTATGAATGTCCTTTTTGTGTTATAACATTTCTGTATTACCATGGAAAATCAAACAATAACTTTTTGGGGCAGTATAACATTAAAACATTTTATACAAAACGATAAGGATATATAGATCCTCTACATCTACAAAAGTCTCTTTTCAAGGTCCTAGTTTTCTTTAAGAATCACACTGAGTTACATATTTAGAATAAATAAAGGCACAATGTCTTTTGTATTAGGCAGACTTTGATTTGAATACTAATTCTCTGAATTCCTATTTGTGACTCACATGATTAAGGGGAGATAATTTAACTTTTTAATTTAATTAACTTTTTTTAATTTAACTTTTAACTACAACTATTTTTAAGGAAATAATGAAGATTAAAGTAAACGATATGAATAAGTTTACCTAGTACAGTGCCAGGTACATAGCAAGTAATTAACACCACTTTCCCTTCTTTCTAAACAGAAGTAAACAAACATATGATCTAAAGCTTTAAAAGATAAATATCTAGACACAGAATTTTTATGTTGTTCAATATTAAGAAGAGAATACAACAGTACTCAATTTCAGATATCATCCTGAAGCAGACTTTGGGGAATATGTGCAGGGTGCTACCTCACTATACATTCATGGTACTTAGCATAGACCTGTGTTAGAGTACATAAGTTCTCTTTTTGTAATTGAGTATGTACATCTGTCTCTTCCATCCTACAATGAGCTCTCTGAGATTAACATCTAAATCTTATATATTATTAAGTAACTATATGAATGTATAAATGAGTAAGCACATAAGGATCAGATGATAGGAATTCTGAAATCATCCCAGTATGAATAAAACACACCATTATACAGCAAATGAGTGCCCACAAACTTACTACCTAACCGACAAAAATGAAATAAAGTCTAAGTGAAAAATAAAGATATTTCAATAATGACAAAAATCCTTGTGTTAAAATACTAAGTGAGAAAAAATAAAATGTCTATGTCTGGAATAATTACTGTGTTGAATTTTTTTAACCATATATATTAAAAAAAAAAGACAGAAACATAAATGGTCATGATCAATAGTTGGCTCTTAAAGGATCCTTTAATGCTCATTTTATTTGATCTCTGTCTCCATTGGACCCTGATGCTTTCTTTTCACTTTACTGATTTTTCCTGAACAATCTTCTTTATTAATGTATTCAATAAATCAACATATATTACTTAAGTACCTTCCACGTGCCAAGCATTCTGCTAGACACTGGATACACAAAAGAAAATGAGATGGGCATAGTCCCTGCCCCCACCGATCGTGCCAGGAAGACAAGCATCTAAGGAGAGTGCTGAGGGTCAACAGGCTCAGGACAGTGGACAAGGAAGGCACCTAATTTACTCAGAGGATGGAAAGCCTGTCAGAGGCAACAACTTTTAAGCTGAAAAACAAAATAAAAAAAGGAGTTAGCCTTGAGAAGAGGAGATGAGGGAAGAAATGGAGAGGAGGGGCAGGCAAAACAGTATTTCATTGGCTTCTACTGCCATCTATGTACTGATAGCTCCCAGATTTGTATCTCCAGCCCAGACAATTGTGACACCTCCAAGCTCATATATAGCCTTCAGCTACCTTCCAGCCCGTATGTCCAAACTGAAATCCTTAAGTTTTTATTTTATTTCTGGCTAGTTAACATACAGTGTTACCTTCTTTTAATTTTTTAACGTTTATTTATTTTTCAGAGACAGAGAGAGAGAGAGTTGTGAGCAGGGGAGGGGTATTGAGAGAGGGAAACAGAATCCAAAGCAGGCTCCAGGCTCTGAGACGTCAGCACAGAGCTCGACGTGGGGCTCGAACCCACAAACCGTGAGATCATGACCTGAGCCGAAATGAGATGCTTAACTGATTGGAGCCACTCAGGCACCCCAACATACAGTGTTATATTAATTTCATGTGTACAGTATAGTGATTTCAACACTTCCATGCAACACCCAGTATCCATCACAAGTGCCTTCCTTAATCCCTATCACAAATTTCACCCATCCCCTCACTCCCCTCCCCTCTGGTAACCATCAGTGTGTTCTCTATACTAAGAGTCTATTTCAAAATAAAGCAAAAAACAAAAAAGTGTTTCTTGATTTGTCTCTCTCTCTTTCCCTTTTTTCCCCTTTGCTCATTTGTTTCTTACCTTCCACATATGAGTGAAATCACATGGTATTTGTCTTTCTCTGACTGACTTATTTTGCTTAGCATTATACTGTCTAGTTTCATCCATGTCTTTACAAATAGCAAGATTGTATTCATTTTTATGGCTGAATAATAATTATATTATTAGATATAGATATAGATAGATAGATAGATAGATAGATATCACCTTTTCTTTAGCCATTCATCAATTGATGGACACTTGGGCTGCTTCAATATCTTGGCTATTGTAAATAATACTGCTATAAATATAGGGCTGCATGTATCTCTTTGAACTGGTGTTTTTGTATTCTTTAGGTAAATACAAACCAGTTTACATTCCCACCAACAAGGCACAAGGGTTCCTTTTTCTCCATATCCTTGCCAACACCTGTTGTTTCCTGTGTTGTTGATTTTAACCATTCTGACAGGTGTAAGTGATGGTAAGTAATGATAAACGTCTTTCATATCTGTTGGCCATCTGGATGTCTTCTTTGGAGAAATGTTTGTTCATGTCCTATGCCCATTTTTTAATTGGATTATTTGGTTTTTTATGTATCATGTAAGAAAATTGTCCCATTTCTTCCTTTTGCATGTTGTTGTCCAGTTTTCCCAACACCATTTGTTGAAGAGATTGTTTTCCCATTGAATATTCTTTCCTGCTTTGTCAAAAATTAATTGACCATATAGCTGTGGGTTTATTCCTCAGTTTTCTATTCTGTTCTATTGACCTGTGTGTCTATTTTTGTGCCAGTACCATACTGTTTTGATTACTACAGCTTTGTAATATAACTTGAAGTCTGGAACTGTGATGCCATTAGCTTTGCTTTTTTTTTTCTTTTTCTTTAAGATTGCTTTGGTTATTCGGGATCTTCTGTGATTCCATACAAATTTTAGAATTGTTTGTTCCAAACTGAAATCTTTTGTCTCCATTTCCTCCTCTATGATCAAGAGGATGGAGGTGGGGGGTGGGGAGGACGGGTGCATGCTTAATCCATATTTCCAACCCTTCCAACCACCCAAACCAGAAAGCTTACTTTATTCTGTATTTCTCTCCCTCATCCTCCATATCCCATGGGTCACTAAATGCTATTCTAGAACTTAATCTCTCAAAACTCTCCATCCTGCTTATCCCCACAATCACAGCTCCAATCCAGGTTCTCATCATCTCCTGAAATGACTATCCAAATAATCACCCTGACCCCTGATTTATTTCTCTGCTTCCAATCTCACCTCAACTCTGAAACCATTTTTCATATATCCCACAGTGTTGTTTCAAAAATGCAAATCTGGTCATATTCCTCCATGACTCTTTCAATGTTCCCCAACTGCCCACAGATAACACTCTAGATTCTGCATGGCTTTGACATCCTTCATCATCTGGCCTCTACCTACTTCTCCATTTTAACGTCCTACCACTACCTTCTTCATACTTTAGGTTCCCAGTACACCAAATGATAAGTATGAATGAAGCTTCTAAAATGTTCCTTCTGCCTGGAGCATACTGTCTGCCTTCCTCCAACTTCTACCCTGAAAAATATTCCTTCTCTTTCAAAACCAAACTCAGTATCTCCCCTTCTATGAGTAATTTTCTGACTCTCCAATCTTGAACATAGTGCTATTTCCTGTATATTCCCATATCTTCTCCTTCCAACATAAAACAATCTTTTCCTCTGCCTAAAATACTTTCCCACGGCAATCCTACCCCAAAATCCATACAGTTAACACATCTTCAATATTTAGATTCCCCCAAGCATTACTTCCCTAAGGAAGACTTCAGGGACCCTTGATTAAGTCAGCCTTTTTTTTTTTTAACGTTTATTCATTTTTTGAGAAAGAGACACAGAGACAGAGCACGAGTGGGGGAGGGGCAGAGATAAGGAGACACAATCTGAAGCAGGCTCCAGGCTCTGAGCTGTCAGCACAGAGCCAAACACGGGGCTGAAACTCACAAACCGTGAGATCATGACCTGAGCCAAAGTCAGATGCTTAACCGACTGAGCCACCCAGGCACCCCAAGTCAGGCCTTTTTATGTATATATGTATGTATTTACTTACTTACTTACTTACTTACTTATTTTGGAAGCTATTCTAGAACTGTGTATTTTTTCACAGAACCTTTCTTAGTTTGCAATTATATATTCATTATAATGATTTCTTTATTAAGATCTCTTTCTTCATTAGTCTATTAAAGCAGCAGGCCTCTGGTCTATTTTTTTCAGTAATTTGCTTGATAACACACCATTGCAATGATGAACACTTAATCCCCATGACAACCTTAAGTTATTGTTATTATCCCCATCTTTATACAAAAAGAAATTGAGATTTTGCGAGGTCATGCAACATTCCCAAAGTGAAACAGAGAGTGAGTGAGGATTTAACTCCAAGACAGTGTGGCTTTGGCTTTGGTATCCAGGCTTTAAAAGTCACCATAATATATGAATGGATAAAGAAGATGTGGTATATATATATATATATATATATATATATATATATACACACACACATATATAATATACTACTTTACTACTTGGCAATCAAAAAGAATGAAATCATGCCATTTGCAACAACATGGATGGAACCAGAGTGCATTATGCTAAGCAAAATAAGTTAGGCAGAGAAAGATAAATACCATATGATTTCACTCATATGTGGAACTCGAGAAGCATGTAGGGGATGAACATCGGGGAAGGGAGGGAAAAATAAGATAAAAACAATAGGGAAGCAAACCAAAAGAGACTCTTAAATACAGAGAACAAATGGGGGGGTTGCTAGAGGGGAGGCGGGTGGGGGGGATGGGCTAAATGAGTGATGGGCATTAGGGAGGGCACTTGTTGGCATGAGTACTGAGTGTTTTATGTAAGTGATGAATCACTGGGTTCTACTCCTGAAACCAATACTACACTGTATGTTAACTAACTTGAATTTAAATAAGTTTAAAATTTTTAAAAGAGAAAATAAAATATAAAAATTACCATCATACAAATGTGTTGAATAAATTATTCAATAAATTTTATTTTTCATTAATTATATTTAATTCATAAGACTACACGTGAATTTTATCTGCTTCATATATTTTTATATTTTCTAAATTATCTATAATGATAATGTATCAATTTATAACAGAAAATGTAAATGTTTATCTAAAAGAACATTTTAGGGGCACCTAGGTGGCTCAGTGGGTTAAGCTTCCAATTCGATTTCGACTCAGGTCATGATCTCACAGTCATGAGATTGAGCCCCACATTGGGGTATGCACTGAGCAGGGAGCCTGCATGGGATTCTCTCTGTTCCTCTTTCTCTGCCCCTCCCCTGCTTGCACATGCACTCCCTCTCAAAATAAATAAAAATTTTTAAAGAACATTTTAGATCAACTAAATTTTATATAAATATTTTAAAGTGTGCTTTTCTCTACACCAGAGATGTTCAAAGAATACAGCAAAATAATATTAAAGTAAGTTATAACAGAAAGAATACATTTCACACCCATTAGTAGACTATTATCTTTAAAAATAACAAGTATTCATGAGGATGTGGTTAAATTGAAATTCTTATATATTGGGGCACCTGGGTGGCTCAGTCGGTTAAGTGTCTGACTTCAGCTCAGTTCATGATATCACAGTTCATGGGTTTAAGCCCTGCATCAGGCTCTGTGCTGACAGCTCAGAGCCTGGAGCCTGCTTCCAGTCCTGTGTCTCTATTTGTCTTTCTTTGCCCCTCCCCCCCTCACACTCTGTCTCTCTCTCTCTCTCTTTCTCTCTCTCAAAAATAAGTAAACATTAAAGAAAAAAAATTTTTTTTAAATCTTGTGTATTGGTGAGAATGTAAAATGATTCAGCTACTGGGGAAGCCGTATGGTAGTTCCTGAAACTTAAACATAGAATTATCATGTGATTCAGCAATTCCACAGCCAAATGAACTAAAAGCAAGGATCTATACATCAGTGTTCATACAAGCATTATTCACAACAGCCAAAAGGTGAAGATAATCCAAGTGTCTATCAATAGATGAACAGATAAAATGTGATATATACATACAATTGAATATTATTCAATCTTTATAAAATTTTTTTTTCCAACGTTTATTTTTTTATTTTTGGGACAGAGAGAGACAGAGCATGAACGGGGGAGGGGCAGAGAGAGAGGGAGACACAGAATCGGAAACAGGCTCCAGGCTCTGAGCCATCAGCCCAGAGCCTGACACGGGGCTCGAACTCACAGACCGCGAGATCGTGACCTGGCTGAAGTCGGACGCTTAACCGACTGCGCCACCCAGGCGCCCCTATTATTCAATCTTTAAAAAGAATGAAATTCTGGTATATGCAACAACATGGATGAACCTTGAAGACATGACACTACATAAAATAAGCCAGACACAAAAGAACAAATACTGTATGATTCCACACATATAAAGCACCTAGAATAGTCAAATTTATACAGACAGAAAGTTGAATAGTGGTTGCCAGAGCCTTAGGAGAGGGGAATTGGGATTTGTTGTTTAATGGAGAAGAAGTTCCAGTCTGGGATGTCAATAAAGGTCTGAAAATAGATGGTGCTGATGGTTGCACAGGACTGTGAATGTACTCAATGCCACTGAACTTCCACATGGTAATATGTAAAATTTTATGTTGCCTATATTTTGCCGCAATTTTTAAAAAGAAACAGAATAAAAAACTATTATGGCAATACTTCCAAAGGAAGAAGCAAAACAAATGTATTCTTAGAGACCTGGGAGAAATTTCTGCTGGAAAAAATAACTACGAAGAAAAGAGTATGTGGCAAACAGGGTTAATGCCTGCTCATATCCCACTGGCACCACCTCTATGTGTTGAAACCTGCTTACCAAAAACACTTGTGTCTCCATGCCTGCAAGTTCTTTCTACCGATGGAAGCACACTCAGCCTATGCATAGGCAAGCTGTAAGAGAGTTAATGCCCCAGGAAGGAGCCGTCAGCCACTGCTGGATGGGGACAAATACCTCAGCTTCCTTGTCCCTCTGTGAGGATAATTCTGAGGTGTGTTTCACGTGTATCCCAGAAATCCCAGTAACACTGGGCTACAGCTGCACACTGTAGTAACTTGCTTAGTAACATGCTATTGACTTTCTTCTCTGTATCCCTTCTTCATTCTCCTATTCCCTGGAATCATCTCCCAAATAAACTGTATTCAAGTCCTGGGTGAATCCAAACTGAGACACAAAACTCTAAGACCATGATGAAAGTGCCCCCAGAAACAGCACAGAAAAGGAAAAGAGCATGAGACTGAAAAATGTTCTTTCTAACAGCCAAGCGGCCCAGATTTGGAGAAGAATTAAACAGTAATATGATACAAAAGTGGACATACACAAACTAGCCCCAATACTGTGCCTATACATTTAAATAAACAATATATCAAATCATAAAACTTAAAAGTGTGCTTTGGCATATCTTTATTTAATCAGTACATGACTGGCTTATTGTAATGCTAGCTTTATAATTCTATTGATATATCTTTAAAGAAAATCTCTTCTTTTATGGATTCTTTTGTAAATAGCTGTATAATGACATAAGACCACTTCATTTTGCTTTAAAGCTCTCCTTACTCTATATGCTAAATGTAAAATGTACAGCCTGTTTAGAGCTAAAAACTTACCGAGTAATATAAAGTACTAACAATATGTTTGCTTTTAGTCCTGTGTATGTCTCCTCTCAGAGATTAAAACCATACTGAGAAAATCTTCAGTTCAGTGGTGTTTAAAAAGAAAACATCACTGTAATAAAAGCTTTAACAGGCCTCCTATCTTTAGACTAACAATCAATCCTCATTGCCTATTAAGTCACTTCGATGTCACTATTGGAGAAGGGCTGTATAGGTAATTATCTCTTCTGGTCTGCAATTGAAGTCCCAATATCCAACTGCTTCTGATTACAACTAAGTCCCTGAAGTCAATGCTGATCCAGGGGAAAAGGTGAATACCAAATGTGTTGCTTTAAATGAGGACGGATATTTTTCTCACTTTTCCCCATCAGCCCATTTCCCACTCTTCCTTGAGCAAATTCATCACTTCTGACAATCCCCCTATGAGGGGAGGTGCCATCTCCATTGGGCAAGAGATTTAACCAACTATTGGAGAGCCAAAAGGGGAATGGAGCCTGAACAACTGACTCACACATCACAGCTTGAGCCACTAGACCAAGCTTCCGCCCTGAGAGGAAGATGAATCAGTCAACAGTGATTCATCCCACCAAGGAAAATGTGTTTTCCCTGTGATGGAGAAGTTCATTTTAAACATAATAACACAGAAAATGTAAAAGTTAATGAAAAGAACAATCTGTTTAAATTCAACAGCCATGCAGGCTTTTCAATTAAAGATACAAATACATACTGTCACATGACCTGAAAAACTATTAATAGAGTGTGAACATTGTTCATGGAAATGTCTGAAAGCAACTATTAAAATTTCAGTTTAGGGGCCCTTGGGTGGCTCAGTCAGTTGAGTGTCTGACTTTGGCTCAGGTCATGATCTCACAGTTCATGGGTTCGAGTCCCACATTGGGTTTTGTGCTGACCTGGACCCTGCTTCAGATTCTGTGTCTCCCTCTCTCTCTGCCCCTCCGCCACTTGTTCTCTGTCTTTCTCTCTCTTTCAAAAATAAATAAACATTAAATTTTTTTAAAGATTTCAATTTAAAACTTCATCAAAAAAAGCAGGGAAATGTGTAGTTTTACATATTTAAAGAAGATAAAGTAAATTCTAAAAACATTTTAACTTTAAAAGTTTAAACTATCACTGAAGAGGACTCTTAAAGAATAATACTCACCTTTGGCAAAATCACAAAAGAAGAGAATTTTTAATATAAACAATTTGGTGCAAAGGACTGGCTGAATTGGTACATTAATTTAACAAAAATAATGATCTGGTTGGGGGTGGGGGGGAATGAGAAGTAACTGCTAATGGGGACAGGGTTTCTTTTGGGGTTAGTGATGATGTTCTACAATGTGGTGAAAGCTGCACAACTCTGTTAATGAATACACTAAAAGTCATTGAATTATATTACTTTAAATGAGAAAAAAAAATAATGACAGCTGCTATTATCAAATGCCTACTGTGTGCCATCCCAAATTTTCTTAACAATTCTCAAAATAAATATCATCTGCATTTATTGAGGAGGGACTAGAGGTTCAAAGAAGTTCAAGAGCTTGTCCAAGGTGCAGTAAGTTTCTGTTCTGAAATTCAAACTTAAGCTATTCTGGTTCCAAAATAACCCTGACAGTTCTTCACAATTCCAAACTCTCTCCCTGAGATATCTGAAGCCTACCTATACCTTAAGCAATGGGCTATATAATGTGGACACTCAAAATAACAGCAGTGAATTACATGTTCTTTATTAGATTTCTACCCTGGTCACACCCACACCCACTCACCAACACACATATACACATGTGCACACCACTCACAACTAGTTATTAGAATTATGAGTTTTTATACCAGGCTTGTTACTATTCCCAACCGGATCATTTAATTATTTTTTTAATTTTCTAATGTTTATTTATTTTTGAGAGAGAGACAGAGCATGAGTGGGGGAAGGGCAGAGAGAGAGAGGGAGACACAGAATGTGAAGCAGGCTCCAGGCTCTGAGCTGTCACCACAGAGCCTGATGCAGGACCCAAACTCAAAGACCGCAAGATCATGACCTGAGCTGAAGTCAGAAGCTTAACCAACTGAGCCACCTAGGGGCCCCAGATCATTTAACTATTTTAACTGCATTACTATACAGTAGACTCAAAATTGTTGAAGGTTTTTCTTACATGATTAAGAAGCAAACAACCCTAAAAGGAATAAATCTCGGGTGCCTGGGTGGCTCAGTCAGTTAAGCGTCAGACTCTTAATTTCAGCTCAGCTCATGATCTCACAGTTCATGGGTTTGAGCCTCACATAGGGCTCTGCGCTGTCAGCACAGAGTCTGCTTGAGATTCTCTCTCTCTCTCTTGACCCTTCCCTGCTCATTCTATCTCTCTCTCCTTCTCAAAATAAATAAACTTAAAGAAAAATAAATCTGGGGCGCCTGGGTGGCGCAGTCGATTAAGCGTCCGACCTCAGCCAGGTCACGATCTCGCGGTCCGTGAGTTCGAGCCCCGCGTCAGGCTCTGGGCTGATGGCTCAGAGCCTGGAGCCTGTTTCCGATTCTGTGTCTCCCTCTCTCTCTGCCCCTCCCCCGTTCATGCTCTGTCTCCCTCTGTCCCAAAAATAAATAAACGTTGAAAAAAAAAAAAAAAGAAAAAAAAAAAGAAATCTGAGATAAAAGTACACATGCCTAAGTTAAAGCTTTCAATCTTAGCTTTGGTCACTCAAGTATCCAGGCATATTTATACCTCTAAATTGGTAGTTCTGACTTTTAATTTTTATTATATTTTAACAGTGGTTCTCAACCGGCCAACCCATAGAGACTTTACCACACTTCTCTAATGTAAGAAGTAATATCTACTAACCTTTATAAAGTCTTTCATACAAATAAGACTGGCATACTTAAGACATTCACCAGGATCCTCAGGCCCATGTGGCAGTGTGGCCAGTTTTGAAGAGTTTAATGGAATAAATTGGATTATAGTATAGTAAATATCATATACTACTACAATTATTATTGTTGGTGTTGTTACTACTATTGTTGTTCTAGTAATAAATACTAACAATTAATCCTCTCAACAACCTTTAGTGTCAGCACTATTATCATCCATGTGTTATAACTGGAGTATGCTCACAATGTATACACTATGCCTTGGAAAGATTAAGGAACTCAGATAATACAGCTGATATTCAGGGCCAGAAATGCCTGCATTTAACCATTATGACTTACTGCTTCCCAATTTCCATAGAGATCTGTAAGATAATTATTATATCTTTCCAGTGTCCTTGAAGCAAAGCTTAATTGTTCAACCTCAAAACTGCAAGTTGTCCATGCGTTATAGTATACTGACTATTGTACTTCTAAAGTGCACACAATGAAGCATTTACTAATTCTGATCAACTTCAAATCCACTTCAGAGTGAGGTACTATTACTGGCATCTATTAGTAAGTCTAGTCACTGTGCCAAGTACTACCACTGTCCCTAACTATGCTGCCAGAGGCAGCTATCAGAGCAAACTCCTGTGCTGAGACAGCACTGGGAACTGTCCGTGGTGTTGACTGAAATTCTGGCTTGAGTTTGCTTTTCCATATTTCCACTCAGATTCTGCCTGCTAACCAAACCCTGACCTTCCTTGTTGGTAGATCCCACTTCTAAACAAGGCTTTACATATCTTCAGTTCTATTACAATCTAGCCTTGTCCAGATTTTCACCTCCTGACCATCCATCTTTTCTAAGCCCTGCCTGTGCTACCATGATCCCACCATAGCTTCATTTCCTGCTTGTATTCTTTCTTTCTTTCTTTCTTTCTTTCTTTCTTTCTTTCTTTCTTTTTAATATTTATTTTGATAAAGACAGAGTGTGAGCAGGAAAGGGGCAGAGAGAGAGGGAAACACAGAATCCGAAGCAGGCCCCAGGTTCTGAGCTGTCAGCACAGAGCCCGATGGGGGGTGGGGGGGGGGGGCTTGAACTCACGAACTGAGAGATCATGACCTGAGCCAAAGTCGGACACTTAACCCACTGAGCCACCCAGGAGCCCCTTTTCCTGCTTGGATTCTTAACAAATCAGCCTACCACTATCTTGTCTAAGGTACTCTTTAAGAAGGCAAAATGCAAATAAGATTGCATAGTAAATAGTAGGGATCTTAGGATTATCCTTGTCATTTCTCCCTTATGGCTTAGGCTATATGAAAGGGAGGGGTGGGAGGGGTCCCCCCTCTGGTAATCACAAAGCTCCCAGCCAAGTGTTACTTGAAATTTGTTACAGGAAATGGAGTCACAAGGTGAGAAGAGAACTAGCATGGGAGACACAGATGGAATTGACTGGCTGCAGTGGGAAGCAAAAGACACAAGTATGGTCCTATGGGAAGTTAAGCTTAAACATGCTTCTTGTTTTCTGGTAGATACTAGAAGCTAACCTTCAGGTCCTAACAACAAGTTAAAGGGAGGAAATAATTTATAAGTGATTTATCACAAAAGAAAATAAAATCTAAATATTTAATCTTTGCTTAACATACTTATTTGTAGCTATATTACCTTTGCAAACATAAGTTTCCAGGCCTAAATTATTAATGAAATGCTGTCTTTCATTAATTTAAAGTGTTTGATATATAAATAATTTTCACAAACTAATTCAAACTAGCAACGTATGACACTAGTCTCAGAGATAGTGTGAAATTTGCTTTAAAGATTGCTGCTGGCTGTCCAATAATTATACACTGTGACATTGCAGCAGGGTTCCTGCCTGGCCTCCATCCTAAATTAGAAAACATTAAGCCAGTTTAAAAAGAAAAAAAAATATGTACCAGCATGATATCACCCTAGCAAATGCATAAATACGTTTACATTTATTTACCTAATTGCCCCCCTTCATAGCCAGGTATTTATAGCCTTAAATCGTTTACTTTTTTTTTTTTTAAATATCACTGTGCTAGTCATCCTTCTCACAACATAACAATTTATTCTTATCACAAACCTGGATATTTTCTTGTAGATGGGTTTACCCTAATGACCACAGCTTGGTAGTAACAAGCATTTTAATAAAAGTTAGGTACCAATAGTGAACAAATAACATGCATCCTCCTGTTAGCAAAGATATAAATACAAAAATTAGTGTGGGATATTTTAATTTCTTAATATAAAACCTAACAAGCTTGAGGAACTTTGAAGAAAATAAGAATTTAGGAAGAAAAATATTTTATCTTCTGACTGAGCCTCAAGAGCAATAGGCAAACTCTTTTCTTTTTTAATGTTATGTTATTTAGATGTCAAACCCAAGTTAAGTAATAGATTGCCCTCTTATTCTTTGTTTTTTCCTATAAAGGGTCACAGGTACAGGGGTTGTATCTCTCACTACCAATACCTCCCTTCCCTTCTAGGATAAATCCATGGACTTTTTCCATAAAGATCTAGTGTCACGTTTTTTTTTCACAGTTATGAAGGAAAGCCCAGACATACCAAAAGACTTATCCAAAGTTACACAGGCAGAGCTAGAACCTGATACTTCTGACAACAAATAAAATGTTCTGTCCACTATAATGTACTGTTTCTTTTTTTTTTTCAAATTTATTTTTACATTTATTTATTTTTGAGACACAGAGAGAGGCAGAGCACAAGTGGGGGAGAGACAGAGAGAGAATGAGACACAGAATCCGAAGCAGGTTCCAGGCTCCAAGCTGTCAGCACGGAGCCCGAGGCAGGGCTCGAACTCACAAACCGTGAGATCATGACCTGAGCCAAAGTCGTAGGCTTAACTGACTGAGCCACCCAGGTGCCCCTATACTGTACTGTTTCTTATAGAATTTGTGTTTCCAGTTGTCTTTTAAATAAGGTTGACCATTGTTATGTAGATCTGGCAAAAAGAATTCTACTGTAACTATAAGTGAACCAATAGTTAAATGTTGCATCTGAATTTGGACTAAAGTACTTGGTTTTCTTGGTTTCTACTAAAAAAGAATAGAAATTGTTATAATTCTATTCATATTCATTGTTTTTCAAATGTAGTCTATTCCTTAACTCCATCCAGAAACTGGAAGTCTAGAAAATCTTAATCAAAACGCTAGGTGATTTTATAATTTTGATTGTATAAAGTAGGGTAATCTATGATCCTTAGGCCACAAACCCTAAATCCTAAGCACACAGATACCTATATCTTAGGCTATATTAAGTTTGCTAACTTACCCCTTTTAAATTCTACTCTGAGTTCTTGTCAAAGACCCTTTTTTTTTAATGTTTTATTTATTCTTGAGAGAAAGAGAGACAGAGCATGAGTGAGAGAGGGGCACAGTGAGAGAGGGACATAGAATGCGAAGCGGACTCCAGGCTCTGAGCTGTCAGCACAGAGCCCGACATGGGGCTCAAACTCACAAACCATGAGATCATGACCTGAGCTGAAGTCGGACGCTCAACCGACTGAGCCGCCCAGGCACTCCACCAAAGGCCCTTTCTAATGCCAAAATAGAATTTCATAAAAATGGACCTAATAGTGTTTAGAGGAAAAATGTTAGATGCCCCAGTATTTTTTAAGATATAATTGATAGATAACATTATATTACTCTCAGGTGTGCAATATAATGACTCAATATATGCACATATCATGAAATGATCGACATAATAAGTCTAGTTAACACCTACCACCCCACATAGTTATAAAACTTTTTTTATTATGATAAGAACTTTTAAAATTTATTCTCTTAGCAACTTTCAAATATACAATACAGTGTTATTAATTAATCACCATGCTGTACATTACATCCCCAGGACTTACTTATTTTATAACTGGAAGTTTGTACCTTCTGACCTCTTTCACTCATTTTATCCACCCCCACTGCCAGTCCCTGACAACCACCAATTTATTCTCTGTTATCTAGGAATTCAGGTTGTTTCTTGTTTGTTTCATTGTTGTTTGTTTGTTTTAGATTCCACATGCAAGTGAGATGATACAGTGTTTTTCTCTGTCTGATTTGTTTCACTTAGCATAACACCCTCAAGATCCATCTGTGTTGTTACAAATAATGCCCTACATTTTTGGTTTTACTTTTTTATAAAGAGAGAGTATGAGAGCAGGGTAGAGGCACAGAGTGAGAGAGGGAGAGAGAGAATCTCAAGCAGGCTCCACACTCAGCTCAGAGCCCAGCGTGGGTCTCAATCTCACAAACCTAAGCCAAAATCAGGAGTCAGACACTCAACCAACTGGGCCACCAAGGCACCCCTGCCCCAGTTTTCATACAAAACAAGAGAGAAAGAAAATTAGAGAGGCATACATTTCCAAAAAACCTCATACAACACTTTTTAAAACATGGATATAATATACAGAATTTAAAAAGGAAATTCTAGAAGAAGTGGGAAATTAGCAAAAGTGAGTGGCAAGCAATATAGACAAAGAGAAAGAGAAGATTATGAATATTCTAATCATAAATACTGGGGAGAAAGAAATTGAATGTCATAATTTGATTGTCATAAGAATGTTTGGTCATCATTTTTGTTCAGTTATTACCAGAGGTAATTGTATATGTAATACTACCCTATGATATTACAGAAAAAAAAAATCCTACTGTCTGATTTGAGTCAAGAAAATTACCCAAATAAAAACAGAAATGGGGGGGAAAAATGAACACTGAATTGGTGCACATTGAAGAAGATAATATGATCTAGCCAATGCATTCTGTAGTAACTACATGATTCCCAGGTAACAAATTCTTTCGGCGCATGTGACTCATACTTCCTGAAGGATTTCAAGATGTACAGCCCAGACTCAGCAGCTCCAGCAGAAAAAGGTGTTCAAAATGTACAAAGATCAGGTTCAGACAGGTCAGAAACAAAGACCAAGATCAACCAAGGCCAAGAAAAGTAAGCAGATAGCGTAGTCAAGGTAAGAACAAACTTAAAGATCAGAGAAATGGAAGGAATAATCAGGATCCCAGGATAAGATACCAGGGGGCAAAGAATAGTAACCTAGGCAGAAGAAATCCTTTCCATGGTAGATCAGACCCTTCTCAACCTGCTCCTCATTTGCCACTTCAGCCTCATGCATTAGAAATACTCATTTTGTCACAGTTCTGTGCCTCTGCTTAGCATTCTCTTTCTTAATTTATTCACCCATAAATTTTAACTCTCCTTCAGGACAGAATTCAACATCACCCCCACCACAAATAAATTGGCTTTTAATGTTCCCAGGAGACTTGGACACACCATCCTAATGTTTCCAATGTACTTTATGCAAACCAACATTATAACATGTATTGTGATATGTTTTAGCTGCTTGTGTGCCAGTGACCCCATTTACTAAAATCTCCTTGAGAACGGACACTGCTTCTTAATCAATGATTTCCCAAAAACACCTAGAACACAGTGCCTAATGGATCACAAGTTCTCAAATATTTGAATAAATGAACACCTCTACAATAACACTTATGTTCTAATATAATGATATATTCTGTCTTTGCCTTAAGAATGGGAACTATCATATTCATTCTTTTCCTCTAGTGCCTAGCTCAAGTTCTACCAAAGAACATGTGCTCAATAAATATTTAACAAATTACCAAATGAGTGAAAAGCTCTTCTCCTTCAATTGTTTATATAGACCAAGTCTACGAAGAATTATACAGAGAAGAGTACCAAAATGTGCTTTTAATATTGTAGTAACAACAGCAATAGAAGAGACATAGCAACTTACCAGCTGTGTCTTCTCAGTCAAGTGACTTAATCTCTCTATACCTCAGTTAGTGTCATTAGCTATAAACGGGATAATCCATACCTAGTATTATTAATAGTAATAGCACTGCTCAGGGCACGTAGGTGGCTCAGTCGGTTGAGCGACCGACTTCAGCTCAGGTCATGATCTCATGGTTTGTGGGTTCGAGCCCCGCATCGGGCTCTGTGCTGACAGCTCAGAGCCTGGGGCCTGCTTCAGATTCTGTGTCTCCCTCTCTCTCTGCCCCGCCCCCACTCATGCTCTGTCTCTCTCTGTCTCAGAAATAAATAAACATTTTTTTTTAATTTTAAAATAGTAATAGCACTGCTGTGAAGATTGGAAGAGTATCTAAAACATAGGAAGCACTATTTCCAGTATTTGTTACTACTGCTATTGTTAGAGTTCTGAGCTAGCAAGGAAATTTTTTAAATGAGAGAAAGTGAGTGGCTATCTATCAAGAAGAGGTCATCTATCAAGAAGAGGCTATCTATTTTTTAAATTTTTTAAATTTATTTTTTAAATTTTTTAAATAGAGGCTATCATTTTTTAAATGAGAGAAAGTGAGTGGCTATCTATCAAGAAGAGGTCATCTATCAAGAAGAGGCTATCTATCAAGAAGAGGTCCTTATAAGGCAGAACAAAATTGACCAAAAACACAAAGTAATCAAAACTCCCAGCCATAAAACCTATTAGCCACTTGACTTTGCTTATATCATTCACCATTATGTACTTCAGTATCTTCTTTATTCATTCAATAGGTATATTTGAGTAACTATTATGCAAGATACTAAAGGTACCATGGTAAACAATACCCACATGAAGGATATAGACTAGTGAAACCAATTCTTTACTCTCTAAAATACGAATGTTCATTTGAAGATTCAAAATAAAACTGTCATCTCCCTAGGACCTTTTCAGACTTCAAAAACCATGTCCACTTCTCCCCTCTGCTAGGACCTGCAGTACTGAACCACTGCTAGTGATGTGGCTGTGGTGTGTCCTCGAAATGTATTATGACAGGGAAGGTAAAGAATCATTACATTAGATGTTCTACATGATTCATCCCACAGTTTATACTCTAAGAAGACACTGTTGCCCTGAATCCACAGCCTTCACACACAACTATCAACTCACAAATACATACTATTGCTATAAAATAGGTAAGACTAAGAAAACAGACTATTAAAAATCTGTCTTTTCTGCTGGCAAAACAATATCTATCCTTTTGTGAGTGAATGGGTTCTCTACTCTTTGTAGATGCTTACATAAAAAACAAAATAAATAATAAAGAAAATTAAAGGTCAACAGCACGTTAGAGTTAGATGTACAACAATAGAGCAAGCCTACAAAAATGCAGTATGGATTTAGATGGAGAGAAGATGTCCAGAAACAAGGACCTATTAGAAAGTTATATGTTAAGATAAGCCAGAATTGTTAGTACAGAGGCTAGGCAAAAAGCTACTCAGTTAAGTGACACTGATCAACATAACCCACTAGTGTGGGGGCTGGGTATTATAAATGTTCACTCAAGAGACACACCGTCACCAAAGTAATGTAGGAAAGGACACTTAAATTTAAATTTCCAAGAACTTTCCAAAAAACGAATAAAGTACAGTAAGTCCAAAAGGAATATCAGGTGTTTTGCTAATGACTGATGTGATTAAAATTAGAACAATGAAAGTCCAGCTACTGAGCTGCAAATTAGAAAACAGAAAAATTATGCGCTACCATGATGTTCTGACAAGCATCTTAGATCATTTTCCTTGAGTAAAGTTAAATATGTATCTGATATGTGCATAAGCTTCACTTTATCTTTAAAAAAAAACTTGTCTTAAAGTGGGATAAAAAGTTACTTATCAACATGTCTAAAACACCAGCAAACTCTATTAAGTTTTACAGCCCCATGATTGTGGTAATAATATAGACAAATTTTCCTTTCAAAATGGTAACACTTAAAGACGTAAGTGTAAATACTTCCACAAAGCTGGAATGGAGTGAATAAATACCAAAAATCCTTTACCCAAATTTTTTTAATTTTTTTTAACGTCTATTTATTTTTGAGACAGAGAGAGACAGAGCATGAATGGGGGAGTGTCAGAGAGAGAGAGGGAGACACAGAATCTGAAACAGGCTCCAGGCTCTGAGCTGTCAGCACAGAGCCCGATGTGGGGCTCGAACTTACGGACCGTGAGATCATGACCTGAGCTGAAGTTGGACACTCAACTGACTGAGCCACCCAGGCGCCCCCTTTACCCAAATTTTTAAAAACTATTTTACAAAACCATATTCAACATATGTGTGTAGGTATACTTGTGCACATATGTACTCTTACACGTACACAGTTTTCAAAATTAATGTTAAAAGCTTAATACACACCAGATTCACATGCAACTTTCCACAAGCTTTCACACTCATTGAAAAAGATTTAGAAAGAGGATTAACATCTAACCAAAGTCTGCATTCTAAAATAAAACCACACAACTGGAAGGTGAATGAGGGGAAGCCTCATCAACTCCTCACATCCCCAACAAGCATAATTGACCCTTACCAAGAAAGTATAGACCAGAACCACTCATTTGAGCCTGTAAAAAAAAAAAAAAAAACAATCTGCTTTACACTGCCTCATCTCTGGGGTTAGTAGCCCTCAGAGAAGTTGGTGTGAAACAGACCTTTTCACACGTTGTTGGTAAAAGTATAAATTAGAAAATCTTTTTGCAGATTTATCTAGCAATATGTTTTAAGAGCCTCAAAAAATGTTCTTAGCCTTTTATTCAATACAGTCAAACCTGGATATCTGTTAAGAAAGTAATCCTAAATACAGGAAATAAGCCTGATTCACATAACAAGAGAGTAGAAACTACCAAAATATGCACTGTTGTGTAAAATCTACCTAGAAGACTATCATGTGTTCATTTAGAGTAAATATTCATGGACAGATAGACAGATAAAATAAGAAATGCTACGCTCTATTGTAAGTAAAGTAATAAAGAGACAAAATTATTCATAATACATATTCTCAATATGTAACATCTCTAGCTATGGGACAGATTGGTCACTCTAAAACCATAAATTTTATCAAAATTATAAAGCTAATTAATCCCAGAACACTTCTCATCCCCATTTTTTCCCCACCTTCAGAAGCCAAACTTCCTGGCCCCACCATTGTTAACCACCCAGTTACATCCATATGATCCTGTACCCTGGAGACACTATTCCTGGCAACTATTCCTCTCCAGTAGAGACTGTTTCTTTTATTTTACCACTGGTACCCAGAACTCCATGCTCCCCATTACCATCTATGTCACATCTCCTCTCTTCTACAAACTGCCCCATTGTCACCAGCACATATTAATACCTTATACTTCATGGTGTATTGAAATAGATACAATTAGATGAAATCTGAACTTTCCCACCATCAATTCCACCAACTTACCTGTATACCTACAGATTCCACCCTCTTACTTGTTACAAGGTCAACAACTCAAGGATTTTGTTCACACAATTCTCTCTAGCACCAATTTCTCCCTCTATTGTATCACTACCATTGGCAAACAAAGATGGCTTAATATCCCCTTCTTAAACTTCTTAAAATAAACTTCTTAACAAAAAGAAAACATCCCTTACTACAAGCCTTTTCCAACGATGATCTCATTTTCCTTCTCCCCTTCATAGCAACACTTCTGTATACAATAAGTTTTATTCACTGTCTCCATTTACTCAGCACCTCTTCTCTCCTCTACCCATTCATATTGGGCTTTCTTCCTCACCATTCCACTGAAATAGGACCAATGAATGTCAGCAACGACCTCTATCCTGCCAAAACATCTCAACAGCACTGATACAATTAGCTGTTTCCTAGTTCTTGAAACACTTTCCCCTATAGGTTTCTAAATACTACTCTTGCCAATTTCCCACTTCCCTCACTGGCCACTTCTTTCCATTTCCCTCAGTGGGTCTTCACTTTCCACCAGCCTGTTAATTGTTAAAGTGTCCAAGGCCTCCATACACAGGCTTCTGTACCTCTACAGCCTCTGCCTGAGGGAGCCTATCCAATCCCATGGCTTTAAATACCTCATCTGTAGGTAGGACAACTCTTAAAATGTGTGCCTCTATCCCAGACTATGGTATTATCTCCATCGAGATATTTGGCAGGAATCTCAAATGAAAACTACTGATTTCCACTCTGTAGACACTTTCTACTCCCAAACCTTCCCCATCTCAAGGTCTGGCATCATAACCATGTAGGTGCCTAGTCAAAAACCTAAAACTTATCTTGACTCCTCTTTTTCCTCAATCCCAGATGCAATTCATCAATAACTTCTATCATATCAACCTCTAAAATGCATGCAGAATCTAATCATTTCTCATTATCTTTTCACTTCTGCCCCAGGCCTGGCCACCATTATTTTTCACCTGAACTTCTGCAACAGTCTCCTAGCTGATTTCTCTGTCTCTGCTCCAATCATGGCCAGAGTGGTCTCTAAAGCACATATATATATATATATGATCCTATAATTCCCCTACTTAAAATCCTCTTCAGGTCATTTAAAGCAGAATAAAATCCAACCTCTTCACCATGAACTATAAGGACGTATATGATCTGGCCCCTGCTTCCCTCTGCCCTTATTATTATTGTTGTTTTTGTTGTTGTTGTTGTTGTTGTTCTCTCCTCGAATCTGCCAAGCTCCTTCCCAGGTCAGGGCCATGGCACTTGTGGTTCTTGCAGCTTGGAATGCTCTGTTCCCACAAATTTAATAGTAATAGTAATGATAATAATAATAATAATAATAATAACAAATATATAAATAATAAATATCTCAAACTTACTACTCACACTCATTCTCTCTAAAAAAAAAATAAAATGTAAAAAAAATAGAAAATGTGACTTAAGTGAGTAAAAACAAAATGACACAACAATAAAAGGAAAGCTCTCTATCAAAATAATTATTATTTGAGTCTTCATTATAGAAGAGGGAAGGAAAATTCATTGAAATATAAAAATATTCCTTTTATTAATTGGCCACTTATAAAGGCTATCCCCAAATGTGCCCTTCTACTTAACACTACACCAGAACATTCTGGTAATTTTTTACTTTTAGTCAATCACAGGTATTTATCAGATAGAGAGAGAGAGAGAGAGAGGGAGGGAGGGAGGGAGGGAGGGAGGGAAGGAGGTATCTCCCCTAGGAAAATCAGTCCTTAGGAAAATTGATAAAGTTCTCAAGCATTTTAACATAAATGGTAATATATAAAAAAATAAATAAAGGATGCACAACAACTGACAATTTTGTCAGAAAAGTTAGGCTAAAACACCTGATTGGTTTCTTGTTTTTCATTAAGAATGAACTGACAGGTTGTGGCGCCTGGGTGGCTCAGTCGGTTGAGCGTCCGACTTCGACTCAGGTCATGATCTCGCGGTCTGTGGGTTCGAGCCCTGCATCGGGCTCTGTGCTGACAGCACAGAGCCTGGAGCCTGCTTCAGATTCTGTGTCTCCCTCTCTCTACCTCTCCCCCACTCATGGTCTGTCTCTCTCTCTCTCTCTCTCTCTCTCTCTGTCAAAAATAAATAAACATTTAAAAAAAATGAAAAAAAAAAAAGAATGAACTGACAGGTAGAACTAACATGAATTGTCAAATAATGCTCAAAAGTTGCTTTCATTTTCTTTTTTTTTTCCCAATATTAAGTCTCAATCAAACCTTTTCCCCAGTTTTGTTGGCAAAATTATTAGGTGGCTCCAAGATTCCTGCCCACTGTTATATCTGTACCTAAATATGATGGTATAGTTCTCTCATGATTATGTTATACCATATAGCAGAAGCAGATTATGTTATACCATATAGCAGAATTTTTCAGATTAATTAAGGCCTCTAATTACCTGATATTGAGTTCATCAAAAAAGAAATTATCCTGGTGGGCCTAGCTTAATCAGGTGATCCCTTAAAATAGGCTGGAGGGATTGGAATTATAAGAGATGTTCTCTTGTTGGCCTTGAAGAGGCAAACTGCCATACTGTGGAGAGGTCCATGTGGCAGAGAACAGAATATAGCCTGTAGGAACCGAAAATGACCCCCAGTTGGCAGCCATCAAGAAAGTAGGAACCTTAGTCCTACATCTGCCAGGAACTGAATTTTGCCAATAACCAATAACCTGGGAAGAGGATCCCAAGCTCCATTTGAGATCGCAGTCTCAACCTTGACATCAACCTAGTGAGACCCTGAGCAAAGGACCCAGCAAAAACATGCCCAGATTTTAGATCCATGGAAACCATGAAATAATGTGTGCACTGTATTACATCACTAAATTTGTGATAATTTGTTACACAGCAGTAGAAAAGCAATACCCCTACTTTGACTATGACATTTTAATCCCCATCTCAAAGTATTATATTCATATTGGATGTCACTTCTTGGGTACCAATTACCATGGATAATAAGAACCTTATATACTTGAGTGATTATTTGATAATTGTCTGTCTCTCTATCAGATTTCAAACTCTGTAGGAGGCAAAAACTTTATCTGTTTTGCTCACCATTACAGCCTCACAAACAGAACATAGCAATTACTCAGTGTAAGTGTTGAATGAAAGAATGTTCTCATTATTTGGTTTCATGTCTCTCATGAGCCCCTGAAATTATTTGTTGTTACTTGAAAGAAAGAAAGAAAGAAAGAAAGAAAGGGAAAGGGAAAGGAAAATTCCTCCATCCTCTCTTCAACGAATACACAGTATGTCTGTGAAAATTTGGAAACTATAACATGCAAGACACTCATCTGGCAACCTGCAATCAGAGAAATGGTTTGGCCTTGTGGGAAGGCACTGAGCAGCTTTGGGTAAAGCTGCCAATAAAGCCAGGCTGCAAAAAGCAGCTTCAGCTATGAGCCCAAAGCCAGATGTTACAAATATATCAGCTCTGTCTCCATTCATTGCCTGCCTCTCCAGCTCCTGACAGCTAGGCATCTGTTCTCTGGTCATGAAGACTCCACACTGTGCACCTCTAAGACAGCCTGCCCACTTTCAGGCACAATGTCAATGGCTTCAGCTCATCTGGATGCAGTACAGGAAACTGCTCAGCCAGTGTCCTGTGTTGGCCATTCTTTGCCCCATAAGGACCTCTGAGCTGTTCTTACCGCCCACTTCCACCACTTCCACAAGAAAACTTCTTAGCCTCAAATGCTACCCTTCCCAAGACTGGGCTTTTGCCTTAATTCTTTGATTTCTGTTTTATGCTGCCATTCACTTCCCAACAGTCTGGAGCCCCATCTGTGAACTCTAGCCTGGTCGCCTGTCCTCAGATTCTCGTGTCCTCCTCCAGCCCAGGTTGACAACACTGGATTCCCCAGCCTGGGTTTCATACAGAAACTCTGTGCCAATGTTTGCCTCAAGTACAACCGGGCTGCCATTGGACTCTGCACCTTGCCAACGCTCAGTCAGGCCTACACCCCTTCCTACTCCCACCATTTTTCCACAGAAAATAAGCTTCCAATCTACTTTGACCTCCATTTCCTCTTCCTATCCACTTCTTTTTGCCAAGATGAACCAGAATTCTTACAAACTCTCTCACCCTACATCCAAGTCTGATATAACAAGGTGTCCCACAAAATAGGGATTATTCTTACATATAGACCTCAATAAAGAATTCATTCATCATTAGACATGCTTTAAAATTATTTTTATCTTACCTAAAATTCTAGGAATGTTTATTCTCTGCCTACTTCACCTCATTGCCCTATGTCAAAAACCACTTCATGAGCATTTTATATTGGTAGAAATTTAAATTTAACATTTGTATAGGTATTTTCACTGTATGCATCTACTTACTATTTTTTTAACATAATTTTGGGTTTTTTCAAATTTTTTAAAGTTTATTTATGTATTTTGAGAGAGAGAGAGAGAGAGAGAGAGAGAGAAAGCAGGGGAGGGGCAGAGAGACAGGGAGAGAGAGAATCCCAAGCAGGCTCCATGCTGCCAGCACAGAGCCTGGTGTAGTGCTCAAACTCATTAACTGTGAGATCATGACCTGAGCCAACACAAGAGTCAGACACTTAACCAACAGAGCCACCCAGGCGCCCCTCAGGCTTTATTACATGTATTTTTAGCACTTTTTTTTCTGAAGACATTGACCAGTAATAGTAATAAAAGAAAATTTAAATAAATGTGTTAGAAAGCTTTTTTTCTGGACATATATTCTTTCACATATAATCTCTTTTAGACACATTAGTTTCTGTACATATCATATTCACAAAGTGAAATACCAAGTTTGATGCCAATTAGTGGCTTTAAATATTGCTAATATTTAATGAATTCAACTTGAGGCATCTTAGTTAATCAAAATAAAAAGTCGTCATTCCCATTACAACTACTATATATTTCTTTATAAAATTTATAAAAAGCTGTATGTGTAGTTTTTTTCCTTCCATAGTGAATTAACTACCAGTTATCTATTAAGTTTCTTTAGTGAAACTTGTCACAATTCAAAAACAAATTTTAAACAACTCAAAAACAAATTTTAAATACAAAATACCTTGGGGCACCTGGGTGGCTCAGTCGGTTAAGTGTCCGACTTCCACTCAGGTCATGATCTCACAGTCCGTGAGTTCAAGCCCTGCATCTGGCTCTGTGCTGACAGCTCAGAGCCTGGGCCCTGCTTCAGGTTCTGTGTCTCCCTCTCTCTCTGTCCCTCCCCTGCTCACACTCTGTCTCTCTCTCTAAAAAATAGACATTAAAAAAATTTTTTTAATAAAAAGTAAATACAAAATACCTTTCGTAGGCATTATTTCAAAATGTTAATATCCTTTTTCTCCTTTCAGTAATCAAGGTATTACCTTCGAATATCATTAACTAGTTTCACCAATGCCTTCCTTTAGGGATTAAAAAAAAAAAACTTCAAACTTACTACACAATAGACTTAACTGGGCAGCTTTTAAAAGATCCAGAGATCATGGGGCGCCTGGGTGGCTCAGTGGGCTAGGTGTTGACTTCAGCTCAGGTCATGATTTCATGGTTTGTGGGTTCAAGCCCCAGGTCAGGCTCTGTGCTGACAGCTCAGAGACTGGAGCCTGCTTCTGATTCTGTCTCCCCCTCTCTCTCTGCCCTCCCCCTACTTGTTCTCTCTCTCTCAAAAATAAATAAAACATTAAAAAAATTTTTTTCTAAAGATCCAAAGTTCAGACTCACCACCAAAGTCCCTGATCCAAGCGGTCAGAGACAGGACCCAAGCATTATCACTTTTTTTAAGTTTATTTATTTTGAGACAGAGAGAAATGCACAAGCCAGTGAGAGGTAAAGAGAGAGGGAGACACAGCATCTGAAGCAAGCTCCAGGCTCCAAGCTGTCAGCGCACAGCCCAATACGGGACTCGAAGTCTCGAATCATGAGATCATGACCTGAGCCAAAGTCAGACACATAACTGACAGAGCCACTAAGGCGCCCCAGCATTACCATTTTTAAAACCATATTTTAACCATATTAAAACCACAGACACAGGATGAAAGTTATGCGTGAGGTAATTCAGGAAGAACACAGGGGTGGTAAAAGACTTTTTTAGGCATGCCAAGGATTAGGCTCTACCTAATGCTCCCACCTCTGCCTCGGGTACACTCTCAGACTCTTCTGGCAGGCCTGGACATACCCAGGCAAGAGAGAAAAGACACTTCCTAGCACTGGTGTTACACTGCTATCTCCAGGTGTATGGAGATAAGGCATAGACCCAGCTGATAGAGGTTCAGAGATGGTGTTCGAGGTTCTCTAACAGCTTTTGCTGCTCCTGTTGTGTCACATGTCCTGTGTTTACCACCATAGCAATGATTGGTTCTAGAGAAGCATTTTCTTTACTGTTTACATGAGACATCCTACTCGGATGCACACACTCTCTCTCTCTTTCACAGCAACCTCCTTGGTAGAATTTTTTCATTTATTTTTCTGACCAGAAAGTACATACTAGAAATTGCTGTTCACACACACTTATGGAAATGCTCTCAGGTTATCTCAGGCTCCCTTTTACACTTTCCCCACTATGGCCCTTTAGTTGCCCCACTTCAAGTGATAAGGGTTTTCATGCTCTCTGTGCATCTTTTCCCTCTAAATCTGTATGTAAGAGGTGACTTAACTAGTCACCTTAACACTAGTGTGTGTTGAATTTGCTAAATTGTCTCTTAGACTTCAGTTCTAATTATGTAACTAAAAGTTTTTTCCCCTTTTAAAAGGATTCTATGCGAGTAGGGAATATTTCTTTTGGATGGGTAGTCTTTCCTGGCACAACTGAATGAACACCAAACAGGGAGCCATTGACTCCTACACTCCATGCTAAGATTATCAGTAAGCTAACTGTTTATTAAAATTATAATATTAGGTGGAAAGATAAAGAAAGGAAAAATTTACCTTTAATCTGGTTCAACTGTTTCGATCCAAGCAACTGAAGAACTGGATTGCTCTGTTCCACTGTTCCCAGAACATCTTTCCTAAGTTGTCCAATTAAAACTACTTTGCACAATGCAGGAAATGAAACCATGTAAAAAAGGACCAAGAGATTATACAACTTCATTTTCAAATATTTCCATCCTACAAATATTATGCTAAAGAAAACTATTTTAATTAGAAAAACACATGGGAAAACTCATAATAAGCACTAAGTAACTAGGTTTGCAGAGAGTTTTTTTCTCCAGGCATGGTGCTTCAATGTCAATAAATCAAGCCAAAGAGAAGAATTTCTGGGATGTATCGCTACTGATTTCTCACCAAAAAATGGGGGAATTTTAATTTTTTCCTTTTTTTGAGAGAGGGAGAGTGCATGCACAAGCAGAGTAGAGGAGCAGAGGGAGGGAGAGAAAGAAAGAGAGAAAGAGAGAGAAAGAGAGAGAGAGAGAGAGAGAGAGAGAGAGAGAGAGAATCCCAAGCAGGCTCCACACACAGTGTGGAGCCCAACGTGGGGCTCAATCCCACAACCATGAGATCACAACCCAAATCAAAATCAAGTGTCAGATGCTTAACCGCCTGTGCCACCCAGGTGCCCCCAAAAGGGGGCATTTTAAAAGAGAAACATTATTCACTTTTACTAGAACAGCATCTTGAGCCGAATGTAATCATATTTATCTGTTTTCCTTCAAACGTTATTTTGGTCAAGAAAAGTTTTTCCTTTATGCCACATCAGCCTTACTTTTTCTTCTTTGCCTAATAAATAATTTCTCCCTCTATTCTCATGTCATGAGAGATGGTAGCTGTATATCATGTACAAATTCATACATTATCCAGAAGCAAATGCATTTCTAAGTGCTTCTGTGAGTCACTAAGGATGCTATGGTTGATGTGTCTCCATCATTGACCTATGACTTACAAAACTGCTATCACAAAAGAGAATATTTTTTAAACTCTTATGTGTACTTTAATGAATAATTCTTTCAAAGGAAACTTCAAATTGAATTTATCTTCCAACACAGAAGAAATTCTTATCCAAAACTGTGTATGTGTCAAATATATATACATATATATATGATATTCACAGACACACTTTTATACTTTTTCTAATTTATTTTCATCAATTAATATTTATAAGCATAATAACTTGGAAGTCAATCTGAAACAGAGATACAATCTCTAGATAAGATAACACAGATGGTGGCATGCATTCTTGCAGACTATTTTTAAATGGACTCTCTTACAGGCAATCTGTTTTATCAGCTTTCCAATGGATCCACAGTATGAAGAACTCCAAAAAAGAAAATTCCAAGATACTAAAAACACTTGGCTGTGAACAGATTTAGTGGGCATAGCTTCTCCTTTTGCCAAGTCTCTGGGATATAAAAAGCTAAAAATATAGCCCAGTATTTCCTTCCCCCATCCTGTTTAAGAACCTTGATACTGTATTGCTATATACTAATGTAGTCACTACCAAACTGACTCTGACTAAGGTAGACACATGAACTTTGGGTTATAAGGATAATAAAAATTTGCTACAGAGTGTGATGAAAATGTATCTGGCATAAGAGCTATGTGATCAAGGAACGAATTAACAAATAGGATAACACCACACAAGCAATATCATAGGGTCAGGATTCAGAAACAATCTGGCTGCACACTGTTATCTGAAAATGATCACAAGTAGATCAGACATGGGGCCTATTTGTTATACACATATAGTAAATGAATATGTAATCACTAGGGTAACATTAAGAGAACAGCCAGCTACATGTCTAACCATTAATGATTGGTAATAAAAGTGACAGTGTTTGCTCAAGAGGAAAAAAAAAAGCTGTTTCCTATTGAAGGGAATGCAACACAATTTAGTCAAAAGCCATTCATCTATGCAAGGATAGTGCCAACCTTGCCTAATGCAAAATAAATGAGTCTGGGGCTAAGCTATGCTTTTAGTGGTTAAAGATGGCCTATTTCAACATGTCAAGTCTCTGAATTCTGAACTGTGGTAACACAAAGGGAAGGAAAATAAGTTAAATACAAATATGAAAACATTACTAGAGATTCTAGGTTATTATCACTAACTAGAAATAATGCCAGCACTTAGGATCACATACTAACAGTTTTAACGTCACTGTTTTCTAGAAAAGGAAGATTGAGCTCTGTTAAATAGCTAAATAATTAAAGAAGTTCTTAAGAAGCCATTTCATGATTTAAATAAGTAACTCAATTAGTAGGCAGGCTAATCTTGCAGCAATTGTGATATGCACAGGAAAATAAAATGAATATTATTGGTTGGGGAAAATGTTCAAACTAAGTATTAATTCTTACAGTTCCTTGGATTTCACCATTATCTGTAAAAAGTGTTTCTAGGGACATAACACTAACCTACAGTATAAAGAAAAAGCCAAATGTTTTCAAAAGGTTTAGGATGGAATCTGTTCACATAAATTAATGCTTTATTTCAGTTATATAACTTATTCTAACTATAATCACATTTGAAGGAATATTAATTTTTTAGGTCAAGAAAATTGCCATAGACAGTCTAAAATTTTTCAGATCAATAGTAAACTCACCAAAGAGGATGTATCATTAGAGATATATACATGTTTATATACAAGCATTATCCTTCCTTTAAAATTACCAGCAAGGGTTCAAATATAGCCAGCCCCAAAAGTTGAAGAGGTAAAAGTGAAAAAGCTACAATTACCCTCGGGGTATTCAATCCCTTACATTTTTCTGACTACATAAAGGTAAGCCACCACACAATAGGGAACTTTTGAAGGAGTACTTAGAGTTTTCTTCTTTTTTTTTAATGTTAACTTATTTTTGAGAGAGAGTAAGTGCGGGAGGGGCAGAGGGCGGGGGGGGGGGGGGGGGGGCGGGTGCAGGGGAACAGAGGATCCAAAATGAGCTGTAGGCACATTGACAGCAGAGATCCTGATGCAGGGCTGGAACTCAGGAACAGTGAGATCATGACCTGAGCCAAAGTTAGACACTTAACTGACTGAGCCACCCAGGCGCCCCTGAAGAAATATTTAACTAGGAAAACAAAATAGCTTGAACTGAACCATAATTGCCTTCCATTGTTGGCAAAACGTTCATGAGAAAACTTAATTGCTATGCATTCATTTGATGGAATTAAAGATACGGTACCTAAATGGCACCATAAAGTGGCCTTCATGTCACCATCTTAACTTTTCATCCTAGTTCTAATATATAAATGATTATAGGTAGGTTTTCAAATTTTAGCCTGATAAATGTGGAAACTCCAGAGAACTATACATGGGATTAAAAAAAAAAAATGAAGCTAAGCAGCAAGACCCTTGCATTTTAGTTCTGTCTTGCCTGTAACTACTAGCTGGCCTTCATAATGAAAACTATTCAACTTCTGTGTCTGTTTTCTCTTCTGTAAAATGAGACAGCTGAACTAGATGATCTCAAAGCATCACACCCCAGCTTTGATGATTTAAAATAATACTTCAATCTACTCAAATATTTACCCATCCCATTAAAAAATTATTTCTAGGGGCACCTGGGTGGATCAGTCTAAGCATCTGACTCTTGATTTTGGTTCAAGTCATGATCTCAAGGTCTGTGAGATCAAGCCCTGCGTCCGGCTCCACGCTGACAGTGCAGAGCCTGCTTGGGATTCTTTCTCTCCCTCTCTCTCAGCCAGTCCTCCACTCACGTGCTCTCTCTTTCTCTCTCTCAAAATAAATAAATAAACATTTTTTAAAAATTATTTATAGGATAAAAATCAATCAAGTATGTATTAAACTCTTAGTAAGAGCCAGGTATTAACTATGTCAATCATTCAGGAAAACACCTCAATCCAATACAATGTAATCCAAAAGAATGCTGGGTTTCAGTTTTAAAAGTGTGTGTAAGTATAAGGGGGAATGGGGAGGTAAAAGATCTAGAATTCTTACTTGTTCACATTCTGCAATAAACTGAAATGAGGCTTTGAATAAGAGCTTATTTATTTTATTAGTGAAATGTACTACAATGGCATCTTATACTGTTGTTTCACATAAAATATGAAAATAATTTTAAAGCACTTCCTGTTATGTTTTTAAATGTTTCTTAAAATTTAATGAAATTTTATTCTATAATTTTGAAAAACCAGTCACTCCAGCTTTCAAGCACAAAATTAAATGTTTGTGGTGTTACATATCCAGTAGTTCAAGAAAATATACTAAGATGTTTGATGTTGATGTTTGTATTGCTTAAAATAAAACATCAACAGAGGAGAAAGAGTTATACTATGAAATATATATTTTTCAAATCAAATTATAGATATAAAACAAATAAATCCTGTTTCTCTTATAACTGGAAGCATAAAGGTATATCTGTATTTGCTATTTCAGCCCTTAAATTTGTCTGTATTTACAAACTGTAAGTTATCATTTTGTCTGAGTACTAGCCAAAGATTTAGGACAGTTCCACTATTAATAGAATATGTCGACCAATCTCTATTTATAAAGTCATCAAACCCCAGTTTGTTTCCACCTGACCGGGCTCCAAAAGGGTGAAAGCAGCAGGGAAGTTTGCATACTACAGTATAAAGGAATGACATCTGGGTCAAGAGCACATTACACAGAAGCACAATGTGCGTGCACGTGTGCAGCAACTCACTTGTCTAGACACTCAATTGTGCAACAAGCTAACTCACAAAGGTAAATTTTCCAAATTATGCTAAAGTTTTATTTACTCCTTTCCCTATCATTCCTTCTTTGTATTTCAGAGTAAACTTTATAAATGATTATATCATAAATAATATATGTGAATATATAAACAGTATATTATGATTACATTATATAATATAATATAATATAATGATGCTTTCAGAGGACATTGCCCTACACTGAAGAGATGTGCCCAACGGATGTTCCTTTCATTTATATACCTAGATTTACAGGTTTCTATCTCTTCCCTTGCAGTCAAGCTAGCCACTATCTTTTCTTAATTCTTTATACTATTCATAGTTCTATCAGCCTCTGAAATGTTTGTTAATGCTTTGAGTAAAGCAGAAACAAACTCTAAGTAACAGCCTAAAGACTGTAGAGTCAAATATAAAATACATAGGCTTTGATGCATAAACTTTGTGTCAACGATTTACTTACTTAGGTATTTGCCCCTGTTCTTTCTGAGAATCGCAACTCCTTCAGAGTTGGGGTATTTTCAATCTAATTACTAGATACCGCATTATTATTATTTATATATATTTGTACCATGTAATCATTTTCTATCTGCTAAATCCTTTCTCAAGTTTTGGGTTTGTTAATTCTTGGCAAGTATTGATATTTTAAAAACAACTGATCTGCAAAGTGTGACTAAAAATTATTGGAAAATTACACAGAAGTATTTTTAAAGGAGTGAGAGAAACTATGGACACAAGATGACTATTTACTATATTGAAGTTTTTCTCACTTGAAAGTGCTCATAAAAATTACTGGTCAACGGTAAATAAGATACAGATGTTTCCATCATTCTCTAGCCTTAATTATTGACAAGAAGAAAAAACAGATTATTCCATTCTCCTTAAATCAAAAGCATTTTACAACTAAAAATACTCTAAAGAACTACTATAAAGTAATATAAGAGGAGACCACTGCATTTTTATGAGTATATATTTTTAAATTCAGAACCAAAGGTGTGAACAAAATCAACCAAATCAAACATCAATCCATTTGCTAAATCAGGTGCAAATGTACTTTGCCATATAAGACAGTGAGGTGCACTAAAAGTAATAAGTAAACTTTGTGGCCATCACAAAATCTTTTCCAATATATTCATTCTTTTATATTTTTTTATTTTTTTTTTTTTTGATTTATTTATTTTTGAGAGACAGAGAGAGACAGCATGAGCAGGGGAGGGGCAGAGAGGGAGGGAGACACAGAATCAGAAGCAGGCTCCAGGCTCTGAGCTGTCAGCACAGAGCCCGACGCGGGGCTCGAACCCACAAACCGTGAGATCATGACCTGAGCCAAAGTCGGATGCTTAACCAACTGAGCCACCCAGGCACCCTTCCAATATATTCATTCTAATTTAGAGATGCTTCAATTCCATTTCCAATGGCTCATCAATGGTTTCCTAATATTTCAGCTCTAGGTTTCTCTGCTAAGCTATTAAGTCAAGCAGCTAGTGGTCTTAACGTAATACATAACAGGCATTACTACAATTAAAACATGTTTTTTCAGTGCAAATTATTGATCCATATAACTGTTCCATAAACTCTGACTTGAGTTTAATAACTCAGAATAATAAAACATGAATCAGAATTCAAGATACGAAAAAAAGGATGTTTTAAGCTAGAAAAGTCATTCTCTAAGAAGACATTCTGTATCATTGTTTGAACTATTCTGAGTATTTTAAATTTTAACATTCATAAGCCAATATTATTTCCAAGTTCAGATGGCTTACTACCATTCAAGTGCAGGCAGTTAATTTTGCCTGAATGCACTCCACAATCATATTAACATAAAACTATGAGTTCCAGGCCAAAAAAATAAAAACCAAGAAATAAATAAGGTCAGAGATCATTTCCTATTGATAAAATATGTGGAAGACATGAATCACCATGCACTAAGTAACATAGCATTAAAATATATCAAACAAAGCCTAACATAAATACAAGGAAAAATGGACACAATCATGAGTATAGTGGGAGATACAATCCTATCAGTCTATGGCATTATAAGTAAATGTATATAGGAGGACAGTTAATAAAATTTTAAACAAACTACATGCTATACTTCCTACGAAAAATACAGTATCAGGGACACCTGGGTGGCTCAGTCAGTTAAGCATCTGACTCTTGAGTTCAGCTCAGGTCATGATCCCAGGGTTATGGAATTGAGCCCAGCATCAAGCCCAACATTAAGCCCTAAGTTGGGCTCCACATTGAGTGTGGAGCATGCTTAAGAGTCTCTCTCTCTCTCAGGGTGGCTGGGTGGCTCAGTCAAGTTCACTTAGTCCAACTTGAGTTCATGTCATGATCTCACGGTTCATGAGTTCAAGCCCAACATCAGGCTCTATGCTGACAGCTCAGAGCCTAGAACCTGCTTTGGATTCTCTGTCTCCCTCTCTGCTGCTCTCTCTCTCTAACATAAAAAATAATAAATTAAATTAAATTAAATTAAATTAAATTAAATTAATAAAATAAATACAGTATACTTTCAAATATCTCTAGCATGTTTATAAAAATAAATGGTATTTAGAAAACTTGGCAAAGTTTGTTAGTTTTTAATTCCAGTGTCAGCTTCAGAGAAAAACCCAATAGATTTGTAAAAGAATAAAGTATATAGGCTACACGCTTTGACAATACTGCAATTAAATTACAAATTAAGAAGAAAGTTTTAAATGAAAAACTGATCACTTTTTTTTATATGAAATTTATTGTCAAATTGGTTTCCATATAACACACAGTGGTCATCCCAACAAGTGCCCTCCTCAATGCCCATCACCCACTACCCCTCCCTCCCACCACCATCAACCCTCAGTTTATTCTCAGATTTTAAGAGTCTCTTGTGGTTTGGCTCCCTCCCTCTCTAACTTTTTTTCTTTTGCTTCCCCTCCTCCATGGTCTTCTGTTAAGTTTCTCAGGATCCACATAAGAGTGAAAACATATGGTATATGTCTTTCTCTGTATGACTTATTTCACTTAGCATAACACTCTCCAGTTCCATCCACGTTGCTACAAAAGGCCAGATTTCATTCTTTCTCATTGCCAAGTAGTATTCCATTGTGTATATAAACCACAATTTCTTTATCCATTCATCAGTTGATGGACATTTAGGCTCTTTCCATAATTTGGCTATTGTTGAAAGTACTGCTATAAACATTGGGGTACAAGTGCCCCTATGCATCAGCACTCCTGTATCCCTTGGGTAAATTCCTAGCAGTGCTATTTCTGGGTCATACAGTAGATCTATTTTTAATTTTTTGAAGAACCTCCACACTTTTCCAGAGTGGCTGCACCAGTTTGCATTACCACCAACAGTGCAAGAGAGTTCCCGTTTCTCCACATCCTCGCCAGCATCTATAGTCTCCTGATTTGTGCAGTTTAGCCACTCTGACTGGTGTGAGGTGCTATCTCAGTGTGGTTTTGATTTGTATTTCCCTGATGAGGAGTGACGTTGAGCATCTTTTCATGTGCCTGTTGGCCATCTGGATGTCTTCTTTAGAGAAGTGTCTATTCATGTTTTCTGCCCATTTCTTCACTGGATTATTTGTTTTTTGGGTGTGGAGTTTGGTGAGTTCTTTATAGATTCTGGATACTAGCCCTTTGTCTGATATGTCATTTGCAAATATCTTTTCCCATTCCCTCAGTTGATCATTTCCTTTGCAGTGCAGAAGGTTTTTATCTTCATGAGGTCCCAATAGTTCATTTTTGCTTTTAATTCCCTTGCCTTTGGAGATGTATCAAGTAAGAAATTGCTGTGGCTGAGGTCAGAGAGGTTTTTTTCCTGCTTTCTCCTCTAGGGTTTTTATGGTTTCCTGTCTCACATTCAGGTCCCTTATCCATTTTGAGTTTATTTTTGTAAAAGGTGTAAGAAAATGGTCTAGTTTCATTCTTCAGCATGTTGCTGTCCAGTTCTCCCAACACCATTTGTTAAAGAGACTGTCTTTTATCCATTGGATATTCTTTCCTGCTTTGTCAAAGATTAGTTGGCCATACTTTTGTAGGTCCAATTCTGGAGTCTCTATTCTATTCCATTGGTCTATGTGTCTGTTTTTGTGCCAAAAACTGATTACTTTTTTAAAAACAAAACTATATTGCATATAATAAATATTTGATCCAAAAAGAAATAACAAAGCTAAGAAGAAATTTATTCAGCCAACATTTATTAGGTCCCTACTATATACTAAGCACCATGCTTTGAAATCACAAAGAATGAGAAATCTACAATACTTTCTTTCATAGGAATTACAGTCTAATAAAAGAAGGGCACAAAAGAAATAAACAAAAATAAAGTGTGTCACACATGCTCTAACAGAATGTATCAAGTATGGTGAGTATCTAAGGCAATGCAGGGTTAATATATGCTTTGTACATATTTTGATATGAAGAGTGTTAGGAAGACTATAGGGCTTAGTGACTTGAAACGGGACTCAAGCAGTAGGAAAATGTGCAAATTATCCTGGCAAGGTCAAGAATGACGTGATGTTGATCTGAGTCTTTAAGGATGAACAAGAGTTTAGCAAATAAGCAAGAGAACAAAAATAAAGGAAAGAACATACACAAACACAAAAGTCACATGATATATTTCAAGAATGGCAACAAGTTATGATGAGTGAACCAAAGCTTTGATGATCTAGCAAAGTGAAAGAAAAGGTTGAAGGGGTAGAAGGCATAAAATAAAGAACTTCTGGTGTTATGGATGAGAAATTAGACTTCATCCACAGACATGGTGAGCATCCAACAACTTGCACATATGTGTTTCTTGAATCAATGCATTAATTATCTATTGCTGTGTAACTAATTGCCCCCAAACTTTGATACTTAAAGCAACAAACATTAATTATATCACAGATTTCCAAGGATCAGGAAACCAGGAATATGTTAGCGAGGTGAATACAGCTCAAATTTAGCTGTAATCCAGCTAAATTTAGCTCTAATTTCATTTAGCTCTAATCCAGCTATCTGTCAGGGTTATAATCATCTCAAGGTTCAGCTGTGGCTAGAGATTACACTTTCAGTTTCACTCAAGTGGCTATTGGCAGGAGGCTACTTCTTTGCAGTATAGGCTTCTCCATCGAACTGCTCACAATATGGCTTCCTCCAAAGTAAGTGATTTGGGGAATGGAGAGTGGTCAAGCAACAAGATAACTAGGACGGAAGCTTCAGTGTTTTGTAACTTAATCTTAGATTTACCATTCCTTCTGTCATATGCTACTGGTCACACTCACCAAATGAAACACAGTGTGAATTCACAAGAGTGTGAATATCAGAAGGTGGGGATCATTAGAGGTTATCTTGGAGTCTGGTTACCACAGTGAAGAAATGGTTCTAGTGCAACAGGATCTTTGGGACAACAGGGGCAAGGAAGATGCTGTGGGTAGCAAATTAGATCAAAAGTTAACTAGCAATTTTCCACTCCTAGCCAGAATGAAGAGGCCAGATTTATCTTCCACATGAAAAAAGAAAAACGTAAAAAAAAGAGAAAGTTATATGAAACAAAGGTTTCAAAACATGAGGGAAAAAACAGTGATTCCTAAGAGATAGGAAACAAACAAGAGGAGTTTTAGGATTGCCCAGATTACTGTCTGAAGAGAGTTTTTAGGGAATGTTACAAAAGGAGGAGCCAAGGCAGAGCCCAATAGTCATTCAGACTTAAGATGGAGCTGGAAGACTGGGGAGGACAAAGTGAATAGAATTTGCAGGTCAGAGAAGGAAAGAACTGCACAGGGGTACGGCCCCAGAAATCTTCAGAGGCTCTTCTCTGAAGAAGATTCCTCTCCTAGTCTTCAGCTGAGTACTGATCATGCATGTGAGGAAACTATCTGACGCAGCCGAAATAATCAACTGAAAGGATAAGAAGTAACAGTACATAAAATACAGAACTGGGAATAATTCCTGTGTCCACAGGCTAAGAGAGAAAAAAATCTAGTCATTTACAGGATATTGGGTAGAAAACTTCAAAGGATTTTGCCTCAAATAGTGGAGAAAACGTACACCAAGACTAAACACTGCTCTGATCCCATCTAGTCACATTCAAAAATATGACTGTGGTATTGTCTTCAAGTAACTTAATGGCATAGCAAAACAAAGTGCAAACCTATTTAGAGGAATACAAAAGCATCCAGCATCCAACAAGGTAAAATTCACAATGGGTAGCATGCAATCAAAAACTATGAGGCATGCAAAGAAGAAGGGAAACATGAACCATAATGAGGAAGAAAAAAAATTAGCCAGTCAAAACCAACCTAGAAATGACATAGAACCATATTATAATAGAATAGAATGAGGAATAAAGTAATAGAATTAATAGATAAGAATATTATAATAATTATTTTATGCCCAGAAAGCTAGAAAAAGATCACACAAATTAATTAACCACATAAAGACAATTAAAAGACCCAAATTAAACTTCTAGAACTGAAAACTAAAGTATCTTAATTAAAAAAAAATATTTGTATGTGATTATTGCAGAATAGACATTGCAAAAGAAAATATTAGTCAACTTGAAGACATAATAATATACAACTTCAAGTAGTCTTACATACTTAAAGCTGGAGTCCCTTAAAGAGAAGTGTAAAGGGGAAAAAATTTGAAGAAATAATAGCTGAAATAATTCTACATTTGATGAAAACTATAGAAGCACGACAAATGTCAAATATCAAAAATGAAAAAAAAGATAAAGAAGAAAATCTTAAGCACATCATAATAAAATTGCTTAAAACCAGTGACAAAGAGGAAATCTTAACTGCAGAGAAAAAAACATTATGTACAGAGGAACCAAGATAAAGATTACAACAATTTCCTCTCTGAAACAGTGCAAGCCAGAAGAGACTAAGCCATATCTTTCAAGTCCTAAAATTGTCAATATAAAATTTTGCCCACTGAAAATATCTTTCAACAACAAAAGTGATACAGACACAATCACAGATATTCATGTACACATAGGTTAGTACCCATGCATACATTACCTCACTTGTACACTTAGAGGGCCTAGGAGCAATGACACCCCAGTAGCAACAACCACACCCAGTACCCTGATGTTGGGTTCTTTATCAGTTTGTTAGTACTGCCATAATATAGCACCACAGACCAACTGGTTTAAACAACAGGAGTTTATTGCCTCACAGTTCTGGAGGCTGGAAAATCAAGATCAAGGTGTTAGCAGGGTTGGGTTTTTTCCAAGGCTATGAAGGAAAATCTGTCCCATGCCTGTCACTTAGCTTCTGGTGGTTTGCAGTAAATCTTTGGCATTCCTTGGCTTGTAGAGGCATCACTCCAATCTCTGCCTTCATGTTCACATAATTTCTCCCAGTGTTAGGAACATCTTGCAGAACAAGACATTAAGAAAGTACTTTAGACTAAGACATCACCAAGATGGCAACACAGGAGTCTCCAGAACTTCTCTCCTCCTACAGAAGCACTGAATACACAGCTACACGAGGAACAACTCCCTCTGAGAGAAATCCAGAAACAATTAATTAACTGACTCCTATGCAATGAGCAACTGAGAAAATACTCACACAAAAATGAGTGGTAAAGGCTGAAACAAACTCTTGCCATAAATCCCATCCCTGGCTCAGCATATGACAATTGGGAAGGAATCTCCAATTCCCCAGTTCTGAGGAGTGAATGGTTTGGACCATACATATAGCACCCCAACTTTTAAGAATTCCACCCAAATTATCTAGCTCTGAAAGCCAACAGAGTTTGCATTCATGAGTCTCACAAACAAAGTAGTAGCAAACAAAGTAGTAGTTGTTAAGTGGGCACACAGGCATGTTCCATGGCTATCATTCCCAGGCTCAGATCAGAGAGAACTAACAAAACTGCCCATCTCCCATTTTTTCTTGAGGGGTTTGACTACATTCCTTACTGTTGGGGATCTGACTTCTGATTAGCTGGCATCTAAGTGCTGACTGTAATCCTTCCCAGAGCCCCAAAGAGCCAGCAGACACTTCCCTTGCCTTTTCCATCTGGCTTGCCCCAAAAATAAAAACCAAGTCACAATACCTCCCTGCAAGAAGCTTATCCACATATCAAGCCCAATAACTTTTGCAGCTTCAACCCAAGGGATGGGCCCTCAAATCACCTAGCTCAGCTAGCCCACAAAGGTCAGTCTTTACAAGTCCAAGGGAACCATATTAAATAAAACAAGCAGTTCCCCAATGGGCACAGAGGCACTTCTTACAGCTATTCCCACCTCCCAGGCACAGTGCAGAAGGAGCATGCAAAAATGTCCCCTCCCAGTTTCTCTCTGGAAGAGATTTGACTGCAAATTTTCCCATTGCTGCCTAAGGTTACAATGTCAAATCAGCTTGCATAAGGGAAGTGACCATGATCCTTCTGGAAGCCTGAAAGAGCTGATGGGCACATCCCGCCTGTCTCCATGAGCTCACTCAAACAGTAAAACTAAGTCTCCAGCTTCTCTTGAAGGAGTCTGTTCACAAGTCTAGCACACCAATTGTTACAGCTACCACCCAAGGGACTAGCTCCCAAACCACCTATCTCTAGAAGCTGAAGGGGCTCGGCATTCACAAGCCCCTTGTGATCACACAATCAAAGAAGTTGTTCTATATGGAAACATAAGCTCTCCCAGTGATTATTCCTTTTGGCTCAGCACAGAGTGCTGGCCAAAATACCCACCTTACAAGTTCTCCCTGATAAAAGCTCAGTGGCATATATAATTCCCTGACATTCCCAGCTATTGCATAAAGGCTCTCCAATTAGCCTTGTCAGGAAGGTGAAGGGGCAGGTAATTAGTAGTCCTCTGAGGGCCTGAAGACACATATGGGCATTCCCCATACCTTTGGGACACTGACAGGTGTTGGCACACCTTCACCTATTGGAAGCAAACAAGAACAAAGAGAGTAGCTTAGAAAATCACAAGGTGTGAGAGGCAATCAGGAGCTCAGTCCAGGCTCATTGACAAGCTTCATCTCCTACATGAGGTGAGCCTGTCAAGACTGGAAGAGGTGGCTGTTTTATCTAATGCACAGATATCAACACAGGTAGTAAAAGAAAAAGAAGAAACAAGAGAATATGTTCCAAACAAAAGAATAAGATACATCTTCAAAAATTGATCTTAATGAAACAGAAATAAGTGATTTATCTGTCAAAGATCCTCACAGAGGTCAAGGGAATAATGCATGAACAAACTGAAAATTTTAACAAAGAAATAAAAAATGTAAAAAGTACCAAACAAGGGAAACCATAAGAGACTCTTAAATACAGAGAACAAACTGAGGGTTGCTGGAGGGAAGGTGGATGAGGGGATGGGATAAATGGGTGATAGACACTAAGGAGGGCACTTGTTGGGATGAACACTGGGTGTTAAATGCAAGTGATGAATCACAAAATTCTACTCCTGAAACCAATACTACACTGTATGTTAACTTACCTTGAATTTAAATAAATATTTTTTTAAATATCAAACAGAAATCAAAGTACTAAAGAATACAATAACTGAACTGAAGGGGAAAAAAATAGAGGGTTTCAACAACAGACTAGATCAAGTGGGAGAAAGGATGAGAAAACTTAAAGTCAGGGCAGAGGAATTCATCCAATCATAAGAGCAAAAAAGAAAAAAAAAGAATGAAAAGAGTAAAGATAGCTTAATGGACTTATAGGACACCAACAAGTAGACCAATATATATATCACAGAGGTCCTAGAGAAGAGGAGAGAGAGAAAGAGACATAAAACTTGTGCAAAGAAATAATAGCTAGAAACCTCACTAATGAGGGAAAAGAAAGGCATCCAGATTCAGGAAGCCCAAAAAGTACTAAAAAATATGAATCTGAAGCGACCCAACGGAGAAACACAAATAAACTGTCAAAAGTTATAGACAAAGAGAATCTTAAAACCTGTAAGAGAGAAGCAACTTATTATGTACAAGGGAACTCCCATGAGAAAATCAGCAGATTTTTCAGCAGGCCAGAAGAAAGTGGAGTGATATACTCCAAGTGCTGAAAGAAAAACTAAGAATATGCTACACAGCAAATCTGTCCTTCAAAATTGAGAGTTTCCAGAATAAACTAAAGCTAAAGGAGTTCAACCCCACTAGACTTGCCTTACAAGAAATTTTAAAGGAAGTTCCTCAAGCTGAAACAAAAGGATGGTAATTAGTAACATAAAAATGCATTAAAGTAAAAAACTCCAAAAAAAGTATAAAAATAAATATATAGTTAAATTCAGAACACTCTAATACTATAATTGTGATGGTTAAATCACTTTGCAACTCCAGTATCCTACAATGGACTAAATTAAATATCAATAACAGAAAGATATTGGGAAAATCCCCAAACATGTGGAAATAAAATACAAATAGGAAGGAGGGGAATAGGGAAGAATAGAATAGAAAACAATGAAAAACTAAATCATAGAGTATTTTAAAGTAAATGAAAATGAAAACATATATCAAAATTTGTGGAATTCAACTAAAATAGTATTTGGATGGAAATTCCTAACACTAAATTACTATATTAGAAAATAAAGGTATAAAGTCAGTTATCTCAGGTTAAGAAGTTAGAAAAAGAAGAGAAAATTAAAACCAAAGTAAGAGGGGCGCCTGGGTGGCGCAGTCGGTTAAGCGTCCGACTTCAGCCAGGTCACCATCTCGCGGTCCGTGAGTTCGAGCCCCGCGTCAGGCTCTGGGCTGATGGCTCAGAGCCTGGAGCCTGTTTCCGATTCTGTGTCTCCCTCTGTCTCTGCCCCTCCCCCGTTCATGCTCTGTCTCTCTCTGTCCCAAAAATAAATAAACGTTGAAAAAAAAAAAATTAAAAAAAAAAAAAAAACCAAAGTAAGAAAGAGATAAGAATGATCAGAGTAGAAATCAATGAAATACAACACAGAAAAATAATAGAGAAAAATCCATGAAATTACAAGTTAGTTTTTAAAGAAGATTGATAAAATTGATAAACCTCTATCCAGGTTGATCAGAAAAAAAGAAAAGAAACAAAATACCAATATTAGGAATGAGAGAGATGACATTACTATAGATTCCTCAGTTATTTAAAAGCATAAAGGAAATATTATGCACAACTTTATGCCTATAAATTTAACAACTTAGATAAAACACACAAATTCCTTTAGGACATAAACTACAAAATCTCACTGAAAAAGAAAGAAAGAAACTGAATAGCTCTGTATATTAAAGCAATTGAATTTTTAATTAAAAACTTTCCCATAAGTAAAAAAATACTCCAGACCCAGATTACTTCACTAGTGAATTCTAAGTAGTATTTAAGAAACAAATGTTGTCAATTCTACAAACTCTTCGAGAAAACTGAAGGCCAAGGAATACTTCCCAACTCATCCTTTAATGCCAGCATTATTCTCATAGAACAGCCAGCCAAAGATATTACAAGAAAGCAAAACTATCTACCAATATCCTTCATAAACACAGCTACAAAAGTTCTTAAAGTTTAGACAAATTAAACCCAATAATATATAAAATGGATAACATATCATGACTCAGATTCATGACTTATGGTTTATCTCCAGAATGCAAAGTTGGTTTAATCTTTCAAAACCAATCAATGTAATTCACTATATTAGTAGTTTCTAATATCTAATATAGTGGTTTCTCATAGATGCAGAAAAAGTGTATGATAAAATCAACATCCACTCCTGATTAAAAATTCTCAGAAGGCTAGGTGCAAGACTTTTAAAGCTTTCCATCTAAAATCGGGGACAATGCAAGGATGATTGCTCTCTCTTAAACATTGTACAGAAATTTTTAGCCAGTACAATAAGGCAATAAAATGAAATAAAAGGCATCTAGACTATAAAGGAAATAGTAAAGCTCTCTTTATTCACAGACAAAAATTCATTATATATAGACAATTCAATAGCAGCTACAAAAAAAAAATCATAGATCTAATCAATGTGTTTAGCAAGGTTACAGAATATAAGACAATACACAAAACCCATTGTATCTTCATATACTAGTAATGAATAATCAGAAACTATTTCTTTTGCTCTTTTAACTACTACTTACAAAACTTCAAAATTATGAAATACTTATGGGCAAATTTGACAGAAGACATTTAAGACCTATTCACTGAAAACTATAAAACACTGCTGAGGGAAATTTTTAAAGATCTGAATAAATACCATAATCATGGATCTAAAAAGTTAATAATTTTAAGATACCAATTCTCCCCAAATTTTTCTAAAGATTGAATGCAATTCCAATCAAAATCCCAACAGGTTTTTAGGCAAAGATTTATTGAATACTTCACCAAAATCATGAGCCATTAAAAAAACCTGATAAATTAAGCTTCTTCAAAATTAGGGATTTCTGCTCTGAAAGACACTGCTGAAAGAATGAAAAGACAAGCCACAAACTGTAAGGAAATATTTACAAATTACATATCTGATAAAGGAGTTCTATCCAGAACATATTAACAATTCTCAAAACTCAATAATAAGAAATAAAATCCAAAACTAAAAAAAAAGGGGAGAGGGATTCAAAATATTTTAACAGACACTTCACCAAAGAAGATATAAGGATGGCAAATAAGCACACAAAAAGATGTTCAACATCAACAGTTCTTAGGAAAATGCAAATTAAAACCAAAGTGAGGTTCCATTAAACATCTATTTGAATGGCTAAAATTAAAGACTGACCATACCAAGTGTTAGTAAGGATTTGGAACAATGGGAACTCCTACACTCTGGTGGTCAGAAGGTAAAATAGTATAGCCACTTTGAAAAACAACTGTCAACAGTTCAACATACCTATCATACCTATCATATGACCTAACCATTCCATTCCTGAAACTATCTACAAAATTTCATACTAGTAGTTTTTGTAATAGCCACATATGGAGAGTCTCCAAATGTCCATCAACAAGTGAATGAATAAGCAAACTGGCATATCCATATAATGAAGTACCACTTAGTAATAAAAAGTGATGAACTATGATACACAAACACACACACCAAAAAAAAAAAAAAAAAAAAAAGAGCCAATTTCAAAATTACTATGTTGAGTAAAGGAATGCAGGCAAAAAGACTACACACCATGTGATATGATTATATAAAATTTGAGAATATTCAAACCTCAGTGGTTGTCTGAGGACAGAAGGGGAGGTGATGGGTTGTATCACATTTTACACTTTAAATATATGTACTTTATTGCATGTCAATTATACCATAATAAAGCAGTTTAAAAAGGGGCTATCCATTTTTGTGAGTTTAAAATATGTGAAATGTATTCTAAGTTTAAGAATATCACATATATATTGACAACTTCAATCTCCCACATGATTAAATTTGGTTTCTATTCAAGCTCCATCTGTTTCTAACCTTTACTAACTCAATCACAATTCAATCTAATTATTCCCCCAGATTTAATTAGAATACCTTTGCCTTGGCTTGAATTGATGACTCTATAATCATGCCTAGAGAATAAAGAAATTAACAAAGACTATTTCATGTTTCAATTACCAAGAATCAATCCAATTCTGATGTATAGGCAACTGTTTCTGGAAATAAGGAAACAAAATTTCTAAAATTTTTCATGCCAGCATGACTTCTAGTTTCTCCAGTTATACTAAATACACCCCAAAAATCCACTTTGAATTTTAGCTGATGAGAAGAAACGAGATAATCATAGTGAAAGCACAACTTAAGCATCAGAATTACGAGTACGCCAAGAATAACTTTTTTTAATCTTTCTAAGAGAATATAAAGAGGCTCATATTTTCACTGTTCTAAACATTAGCAGTGACTTTGATAATCACTGAGATCCCCCATTGTTCCTGAAGAGGTTTCTTGCAATACAATCAAGTATCTCTGGGAGCCCAAGTGAATCAAATGCTTTTCCATGAACCTAACGCAAATATATATATATATATATATATATATATATATATATATGAAATATACATATATATATGAAATATATATACATATATATAACGCATATATATGTATATATATACATATATATAACACATATATATATATACATATATATATGAAATATACATATATATATGAAAAAATACCAAAATATATACAAACAAAGACGAAAAATCTTGAACTGTGAACGCCTGAGACAGGCAAGTGAATGTCAGGAAATTCAGGCAGTGGAGTACTGTAGCAGACTTAACACTAGTTCAGGGTTATGCTAGCTTGTTATACCAGCTCATCATCTGATCATTAAATTTTCAGAAATTTTGCAAGCTGGCAGTTAAATCTTTGGTACCTTGAAATTGGCCATGGAGGATGTATTTACATGGAAATCAGCAAATGCTACAAATGAGGTCTTTTATTTTATTATTTTTGGTGAGCCAGATATTGAACATTTACCAGCATACCGCTGGATAGATGATGCGTGGAAAGACAAAGACAGACCCTGCTAGGTAATAAATACAAGGGAACACTACTTTCAGGCCCATGTTAACTTAAAGGTACAGTTCTACAAATCTGTAACATTTGCAAAACTCTCTTAGTTATGAAAAACATTGGTAACCTGACATGTTAGGGTTTAAAAAATAACTGTAAGAAAATGACAAAATACACTGGATAAAAAGAAATCTAGCAGGGAGGTTATAAACGTAATTCAAGCTTTTGTGTCAAATTTCTGAAATTCTGTTCAAAAGTCATGTTCCCTAGACCTAGCCAAACTACCAGTCTGCAGTTTTGACTCCCGAATTTAGACAAAGTCTAAGTTCTGCAGGTGCTATTTATTGAATGTGTCGGCTGCAGATTCATCATCTGTAAATATTTCAAGAGATTCTGAAAGCACAGTATGCTTCCAAATAGCCACCTGGACAAAACAGAACCTTTGCAGAAGCTAAAGCAATTAGATGATAGATATAAAAGAAACACAACATTCTCCTTCTTCTTCATTGGAAATCTGTACTGGGGAGTGAGGTCATTGTGAACTGGATATTTGTGTTCTCCTATCGACTGATTTAAGTAGCTTAAGATCAGAGCAAGTGGAATCTGAAGTGAAAATTCCTAATAGTAGGCAGTCCAATCAAAATTGTGATTCCACAAAATTTTCTGATCAGCTATAGGATGCTTAAACTTTCAAATTTGCAACACTAACAGTTTAATGAAATAATAATATTAACCATATTATTACAGTATTTTCAAAATTAATGTGGGACACAAGAAATCCTTTTTAAAAAAAAAAGTCCATGGATATTATAAAAGTAAGTCTTTTCCACCCAAATGCAGTCATTCAAAGTTAATAAAGCTAAGATTCAACAAATAACAAACAATAGTCAACTTGACAACAAAAACTCCATTAATACTGAAACTGAAATATACCTGAAATTTTCAAATAATGGATAATACACTCATATTAATACAAAGATAAATTTTCTTTAAATGACAATGCAACTTGATACAGAGCAATTAATTTTGTTTCTAGACTCTATTTCTTTTCTGTTTGCAATAGAAATAGAGATTACTTTAAACCACATATTTCAATGTGCTATTAGTTAATGGATCTGTTTTATTCAAGGGCAGATCAAAGATTGACTAAATTTCTAACCACATTCTAAAGGAAAAAATAATAATAAATCATGAAAGGAAAAAGTTTAAATCTTTACCTGGGAATTGCCTATCTTCTGTACATATGTGTGATTGACAAAAAAAAGTTGTATACATGCACTGAAAGAAAACTTACTATGTAAAAATTCACTGTTGAGTAAATAATAATTTAGGAGCATGAATAATTTAAATATAATGGGTATTTTCCATTTCATGGAGCGTAAGTATTGGTTTATTTTTTGTTTGTTTTCGTTTTCATTATTGGTTTAGATCAAGAAAGGTACAAATAAAACAGATTAACAAGCATCATTTATTATACAACTATTAGTATGCCTATGAAAAGTGTTAAATGTTATGAGGCATGGTTATGATATAACAATAATGAAAACTAAAGATGCAAGAATACAGAGTGTGACCATAAATATAACTGAAAATTAAATATATGATACACATATGTACACAGAAAAATAAAATACGGCAAAAACATTAACAGTACTCACTTATATTCTTTATGTACTATGTATCTATGTGTCTATTTTATATATGACTATAGGCCATTCATAGTCAGAAAGCAATGTATACTAAACTAAAAATTAAATTGGGCCCAAAATTTAAAAGCTTAAAACTGTTTTAAGTTGGATCTACTGAAAATGCCTTAGCTATAGAACAATACAGAAACTAACATTTATCCAAGTCTTAGTTCAAGCCTTGGGATTTTAAAGTAAAATATTTATTTGGGTTACAGACATCCAAGCCTATACCTTGGGGTGGACAGAACTCTAAGAATGGCCTCCTGGGGTGCCTGGGTGGCTAGGTCAGTTAAGCATCTGACTCTTAATTTCAGCTCAGATCATGATCTCACTGTCATGGGATTGAGCACCTACCTCATCAGGCTCAGTACTGAGTGTGGAACCTGACTGGGATTCTCGCTCTTTCTCCGTCTCTCTCTGCTTCTCTCTCTCTGTCTCCCAAAAATAAATAAATAAACATTAGGAAAAAAAAAGTATGGTCTCAAATGACCCACAGTCTTCTGTTATCTTCCCTTGCTTGAGTGTGGGTGGAACCCATGAAAATAGTAAGGTATCACTCATAATTATGGGAACTTATAAAGCAAAAGGGAAATTAACCTAGTGGGCTCAATCTAATCATAAGAGCCCTTTAAAAGTGGAGGGTTTTCTCTGCATGATGACAGAAGGTGAAATAAGAGAAAGAGTCAAAGTGTGAGAAGGACTTGATATACCCTTGTGGCTATGAGGACCGTGTGAGAAGGAACACAAATGGCCTCTAAGAATAGGGAATGGCCCATGGCTGACAGCCAGCAAGGACCTAGAGGAACTAGATTCTGCCAACAATGTGAATTAAATTAGAACCAAATTCTTCTCCAGAGCCTCCAGATAGGAGCTTAGCATAGCCAACACTTTGATTTTGGCCTTGTGAAACCCTGAGCAGAAGCTCTTCCCACTTCTAACCATAGAACTGTGAGATAAGGAACAGATAGTGTTTTAAGCTACTACATTTACATCTGTTATGTAGCAACATCCCTTTACACTGTCCTGTCACTAAGGACTGCCTTTACAGGAAAGATCATTTGAAGGAGTATTTCCTTCAAATAACTTCAGTCCCATGAGGGTAGAATTTCTGACAGGGTATTTGCATTTTGAGACTCAAAGTCATTAACATTTCACATTATTTTAGTTCTATATAAGTTTCCAAAAGGCAATCAAATATTTTATGTATAGAGTTTTGCTTTGTTTTGCATTTCATGTTGAGACCAAAATGTTTCCCTGAGACAATATTTCCAATCCATTATGGGAGTCATGGTGAAAACAACTTCATGATCTGAAATTTGTTTTACAACCAATTTGGGAGGGAAACAAACCAATGTCATTAAATAAATCACACCTGAATATGGCCATCTTTTTTTTTTTAATTTGAACATTCTTAAATTTCAGTATTGGAGCATATTAGAAAATAAAAAGATTTCTGAAAACATTTACCCTTGTCCCATTTACTATAGTTGGCCATTTTCTCCCAGCCACCCCATGAAGCCATCCATGTTAGCATATCCACTACCCAACCTTACACCTCTAAAGCCATGTCCTAAGTTGAAATTTAACTTTCACTAGTTTTGGTGATGTTCCTTTAGACTTCCTTAGTCTGTAGGTCTACTCACTGGTCTTTTGACTTCAAATCTAAGCTTCTCTGGAGAACTGTGCTTCACACCAAAAGCAACTTAAAATAATTTCTTTCCTAACTTTTAAATCCATTCCTCAAAATGCAATCAGAATTCACTTCCAACTCTCTAAGCCAGTCCCATGAGTAAAACAAAGATGGACTAAATGATGTCTACAATCCCTTCCAGATTTAATATTTGATGGATCAGGCATTTAATGTAATTGGCAATAAAGCTAGGATAAAAACTTATTTTTATAAGATTTAAGCTAAAAGGTCAAGAGAATAACAAATGACCCCTGTCATAATTTGATAAAATTTCCTTTGAAGATCTCGGACAACATTAAGGCCATACTTGACAGTCTTTGGCTGCAACCACCTACAGGCTTCACATTATTTCTAGCATCTCCTCTAACTAGATGCTTCAGGCACAAAATGTGGAACCAAGAAACTATTCTGAGCTAAGGAAGTGTCCTCTTTTATTTTAGGTGCATTTCTTTCAAATGTTTTATTATCATGAAAAGGCAGGCCAAAAGAACACATTTTCAACCATCCCGAAACCTAACCAAAGTTTGAAACAAATTTTCCATTTCCATTTCCATTCCAAAATTTTCCAAATTTTAACCAATTTTTCATTGAAATGGATAAGCAAGGTGTCTATTAGCTCCTTTCATTTCATTTAGCAGTAAAGTATTTGATAGGTAAGAGAGATGGATGAGAAGCAATAAAAGACAGTAAAGAAGCACAATCAGATTTTAATATGTAGCATTTGGATGACTTGTAGTTTTATATTCCCAGACTTTAAGAGAATTACTATATAATGATTGATACTTAGGGGAAATCATCAGGATATGAAATTAATTTCTTAGCCTGGAACTTTAATTTGGCACATGAAGAATTAAGACATAACTAAAATCAAATATCCTTTATTAGTCAGAATTCTCCACAGCAAAAATTACTTTGTACTTCCACCCACGAACCCCTATCTCCACTCTAAGATTTTGATTCACAATATGACGTCATCACCCATTTATTTTTAAACTGGAATTAATGTAATTAAACCCAATTTCATTTGTCATTCCTATCTACAAAATCAAGTCAAGGAATAAAAATAAGATTGGGGGAACACTGCTCAGTTAAAACTATGTTCACAAGGAAGTATTTTGTATAGGATTAAAAGGGAAGATTTAAGGACACAATCACCAAATTGTCTAAATACAATTTGGTGTTTCAAGGATAACTTTTCTTGCACAGAATGTAAAATGTTATGCCTCCATGGTTTATACCCAACTGGTCCCTCAGCCCCAGAACCACCCCCCTCCTTACCTCTAGTCTTATTAACCACACATCTTATTCTTTAAAACCCAGTTCAAATGCTACCTCCTTCCTGGAAAATATCTGTATTACCAGATTATAGGTCATTCTTCCTAGTTTCCACTCCTATCCTTCCTCTTATGGCCGTGGACTAAACCTAGAGATTCAAGAGAAGTAATTTAGGAGTGATCATTAAGAGCTTATGTATAAGAGTGCTTTATAAAATAAGCCAGAGAAGATGCTCCCTTAGCATAATAAAGCCAAGTCACTCCTGAGAAATATTAGGAAGAAACATTTTCAATATTCTAATTAATATTTAAAATATTAGTAATTAACATTAAAATATTAATTCCTCATTTAATGTGGAAGAAATAAATCAATTCTCTGATAAAGAGGCCCCAATTTCAGGCTCGAGAAGAAAGTCAACTGCCAGAGTAAAAACCCCTTGTGGTTTCTCTCCCCACCCCTATGCTATACCTGCCCTCATCCCTTCCCTCTGCAAGGCTAATAGAGCTAAGCAGAAGAGAATATCATGTCATTCACTAGACAATGAATGCTGTGAAATCAGCAAAACTCAAGGAGAAAATAAGTGAATTGAGATTCAAATATTTGAGAAGATGGATGGGGAAGCATGGAACATCCCAAGGTATATCCAAGAGAAGAGTAGGGCACTGAGGACACCTACAGGGAACAAGTTAAAGAGAAACTGAAAAAGTGGAGGATGAGTTACGGAAGAGGGGAGCTTCCATGTGGCACAGACCTCAAGGTTTAGGCAATGGGGCCTCATCATGTAGGATGCAAGAGAATGATGTCCCTGGAGCTGAATTTCTCCCCAATTTAGTGTGGCTGGTTCATTCAGCAGTGGTTTACACTTCTATTTGACACTGATGACTTTTTACTGTACTTATTCATTTACTTATCTGTCTCCCCAAACCTACAGGAGTTCCATTTGTCTGTTCTGCTTGGTGTCATACCCAGTGTTTTGCCCATAGTAGTTAATTGCAGTAGACACTGTTCATTACCCACCCAACAGCCACTCCCTCCTTCTCCATCCTATCAGAACCATGACTTTATTTGGGTAACTCCAGAGGGCATATCATGATTAATTTTTAATCCAATCAATGCATTATATGCCTCTGACAACTATTATTGGTCTGAGGTGAGAATGTAACAGAAGTTGGTACAATCAAACTGAAGGAAAAGACTTGTATTCTATGCTTAAGGGGGAAAAAAGACGTGAACCAGGAAATACATGGCTCTGATTGACACTGGGAGCCATCTTGCAATCACAAGGGATACAGACTTAGGGTGAAAAAAACACTGAGGATGGCAGAGAACAGACGTTAAGAACCCTAGATGTTAGTATCATCCCTGAGCCCATGAACTCATCATGCCTGTGCCCTAGCAGACCTCTAGACTCCCAGCTGTGGACAGTATTTTTTTATGTTTTGACTCAGTTTGAGTCACTAGTCAAGTTTAATACTTGACTAGTAAAGTTACAAATGATTTTTTAAATTGAAGAACAGTGAATGAAATTTATTTACACACAAATTAATCATAGTTTTAAAGAGTTGTTTTTTAAAAAGGAATAAATGTCGGGGCGCCTGGGTGGCTCAGTCTGTTGAGTGTCCAACTTAGGCTCAGGTCATGATCTCGCGGTCTGTGAGTTCGAGCCCCGAGTTGGGCTCTGTGCTGACAGCTCAGAGCCTGGAGCCTGCTTTGGATTCTGTGTCTCCCTCTCTCTCTGCCCCTCCCCTGCTCATGCTCTGTCTCTTTCTCTCTGTCAAAATAAACATTAAAAACAATTTTTTTTAATAAAAAAGGAATAAATGTCACAACAAAGGCTGTGAGAGCTTGGGAGCTGGATAAACCATCTGAAATTGAATGGAGAAACCATTAATAGCTAACCTATCAAATACAAAGAAGACAGTGTGCAAACACAGGAATTGGGTTTCAAGAGGCAAGATTTAAGACCCTGCAATGACCAGACAGAAAAGCAGGAATGGATTGGGATACTGGGCAGAGAGCAAAGACAAGGATTTAAGCACAAAGACTAAAGGCAAACTTGATTACAGGGCTTGGGCTACAAGTTGTGGTTCAGTCATAAGTTCCACTAGACATACTTCCTTGAAATAGAGTATAATACCAAAATAGGACAGCTTTCATTCATTCAAGTAATATTTGAGGACCTGCTTTGTGCCAGGCACTGTGAAAGGTGCTAGAAATACAATGGTAAGCAAGAACCAAGTCCCTACCCTTGTGGATCTTACAACCTAATGGGGAGGTAGGCATTATTCAAACTTTAAAAATGTAATGTTGCACCAGCAATGTGAAATGAAGGTGCTAGGAGAACTATCTATCCAGTGCTTGGAGAACATTTAAGCAGGAGTGGGTAGGGACAATTGTTAAGAACCATAGGCAGGAAAGGAGAAAGAAAAGCATTCCAGGAAGAGAGAAGAGCATATGCAAATACCCTGGAACAAAGATGCTTAAGAAACACTGGGAAAAGGCCAGAGAGGAATAGTGAAGGGGAGCATGGTAGGAGATGAAGCTAAAGAGTCAGTTAGAAAGGAGACAACATAGCAGGCCATAGTTTTTATCCTAAAAGCAATGGGGCCCATTGGAGCTTTCTTTGCAAGGGGGTTACGAATTACATTTGTGCTTTGAAAGGATTACTTCAGATGCAAGTGAGGGGAAGTACTTGGAGAAGGACTCATGCGGCTGAGCAGGACCTGATATGAAACAATTACGTAGCCTAGGCAACATACAATGACAATGGTGAGAAGGAAATGGATATGAAACATATTCAGGTGGTGAAAGCTACACTGCACAGGCATTACAAAGCAAGAAGATAAGAGCACCTATGCCTAGGTGAAGGAGAAGATGGGGCCATCTATTGGCAAAAAGGCACAGGACCAGGCTATGGGGTTGAGTTTCATTTTTGACTTTAATGGATTATAATTCATCACTGGTGCAAACTTGAATGCTGTGGTCCTAAATTATAGGTCGGAAGGCATGTAATTCATCCTCTCTCCACAGAAATAAATTTGATTATTCCTGCTATAAGTATAATAGATCCCCTGACTGAAATGCTCACTCATGATGGAACACAACAGTTACCAAATCATAAATAAGCCCACCTCCAAGCCAGACATGTTCCCTCCATTTAGTCAACTCTTTTTCTTTCTGCTTCTCTTGTCCCCTGGTTTCTTTTTAAAATCCCAATACAATTGCTTTCTTTTATCTAAGGCTTTTCCATTGTTCTCTCCCACTCCCCAAGAATCAGGAATACTCAATGGAGACCAAGAAAACAAAAATTCCTTTGAAAGAAATACATCACCTTTGGCAGAAGTACTAGTAATTCTGCTATTTTATATAGCCATATGGCATGGAGGAAAATTATCTAATTTATCCAACCTTCTTACTGAAAATTCATTTTAAAAGATAAAGAAGTACAGTGTATGCTGAATTTGCAGCTTAGACACTATGAACAGCCTCCTTTCCCTGGTATAATTAGGCAGTTCCTTGTTTATAACTACAAAGCAAGAGGCCTGGCCTCCGTCTATACACGGATTCTTTTAAAGTTAACAGGTGATTAGAAATTAACCTAAGGGACACATTAGATTTTTATTTTTCCTGAGGTGGCCAAAATGGTGTGCATTTATGAACAAGCTTCCTGACTCAAAGGTCAATGCTTTAAGCATGATATCTGCAGGTTAATGGGCTCCCTTTTCCTGAAACTATTATTACACCATATACTAATTAACTTGGATTTAAATTTTTTTTTTAAATGGGGTCCCTTTCTGAGAGTGTAAGACCTCTGGTTACCAATAACATGAAGTATACTTACTTTCCTTGATAAAAATAAGGGGAGATTTCAAGGTGATTAGACTGATTTTTAATCAATTTTCCCAATCCAAAACAACCATTCATATTCACTTCAGGATATTAAAACCTAGGAAAACTTCATTCATGGCTTACTTTAGCAAACACCTACTGAAAACTCAAATTCTTTCTTCCTTAGTCTCCCTCCACCAAACTACAACAATCAAATGTGATGTCGTCGTCCCTGTGATGGTCACCCCTGGCCACACATGTCCCAAATTAGGAAAATTAAAGATGATACCATTTGTTGAATTGAACTTCATATGAATTATCTCTAACACCCACAACAATAACAAAAGGTAGAAATTTTTATCTCTATTTCATACATGAAAGGAGAGAAACTTGAAAAGGTAATAAGTTGTCTGAGGCTAGACTGCCAAGAAGGAATAAAGCTGGGAAGTAAGGTAAATTTCTGATTCTAAAATCCATACTCTACCACATGATGCTCTATTCTCAAGTTGATTTACTAGGGTCCATTTCTAGTGCAGCTTTGGATCTTCTAGGTGGAAGAGTTCTTAAAATTTCAGAGGTACAAGCTCCCCTCCCACAGGAGAGAAAGGCAGTTAACAAAATACAGTGGAGGGTTTTTCCCTGGGAGGCAATAGTGAGAAGATCAAGTTCTGGAATCAGATTGGAGTTTGGGTGTCATCTCTATCAATGTTGTGACCTCAAGGATATTCTTTCTAGCCTCAATCTCCCCATCTATCTCTAAAATAGATTAGGGGCACCTGAGTGGCTCAGTGGGTTAAGCGTACAATTTTGGATCAAACCATGATCTCACAGTTCACGAGTTCAAGTCCTACATTGGGCTCTGCACTGGTGATGCAGAGCCTGCTTGGGACTCACTCTCTCCCTCTCTGTTTCTGCCCCTTCCCCACTTGCTCTCTCTCTCTCTCTCTCTCTCTCTCCCAAAATAAATAAATAAACTTATAAAAAATTTTAAGTAAATAAAAAAAAACAGATTAAAGTATCCATTGTAGGGTTATTTTTAGAATTTAAGGAAATCAAATAAAATGTTTGGCATGTGCTAGCAAATACCAAGTGTTCAAAAATAATGAAGTTATTTATTATAAAGAGCAAAATTAGCTGCTTTCTATCTGGTACCCATTCATTCTCTTTAGTTTGGCTTTCTGGAAAAACAGGATAACTCCTTGTCAGAATTATCCCATTTTTATTACCCTCCACATATGACATGACTTCGTGCTTCCACACATTGTCATCCAGTAAAGAATGAACTAGAGGGATTACTATACAGTTGGCTTCTACTAGTTTGCGGTCAACTCAAACCTTTTCTCATATAAATAGATGTCAAGCCAACGTAATTCAAAATACACATTTACAACTGATTTGAGAATTTAAATTCAAACATTTAAAAACACTCTTGTTAGGGCACCTGGGTGGCTCAGTCAGTTAAGCATCCAACTTCAGCTCAGGTCATGATCTCAAGGTTCATGAGTTTGAGCCCCACGTCAGGCTCTGTGCTGACAGCTCAGAGCCTGGAGCCTCTTTCAGATTCTGTGTCTCCCTCTCTCTCTCTGCTCCTCCCCAGGTTGCACTCTTTCTCTCTCTCTCAAAAATAAATAAAAACATTTTAAAATTTTTTAATAAAAACATGCTTGTTAACTGTCACCTAACAAAACAGATTCACAAGGACCATTTGATGATCCACTTGACTGCATAAAAGATTTTGTGGAGTTAAAGCTCTCAAAGCAGGCACTAAATATATGTCAACTGTCCCCTCCATAGAGTGCTGTTTTTGTCTAATGCCAAGATATCAGCATATCACCACAGACGGCAGCTTGAATAAATATAAGAACATGGACTTCTCCAGCTATTATTGGGTTCTGTCTAATCCACCCCCATGGAGTCTATATATGATCATTTCAATTCATGTGGAAAACAAGTCCAAATCAGTCATGTTTGCTGACATCAGAAAACAAGCCATTTATAGAAGGAACTCCTCTAAGCACAGGTATTTGTGGAAAGGTTCATCTTCAGGCAGTAATTTGTGACTAATATTTCAGACTTTGTGCTTGATCTTAATTGTGCATTGGTTAGCCAAGAAATATGCATCAAGTGTCATTTTATCTTCCTACACCTGAACTTCAAAAGTATCAGTAAAAGGTAGATACCGAAAGTCTGAACTGCATCCAGAGTTCTCAAATTGGCAGCACATTAGAATCACCTGGGGAACTTCTTTAAAATATGAATACCCAGACTTCACCTAGATCCATTGCATCTGAATCTCTGTGGTGATTTTTTTAAAAGCCCCCCTGAGGCATTCTAATTTGAATTGAGACTAGATGATCTCAAAAATCCCGTTCAATCGATCCTTCATTTTAGAAATACATTGGGTATTTATTTCCTTCCCCAAGATGTTTTCCACGACCTTGCCTACTTACCTTAAAAGTAAAATTTGGGGGGGTTCCTTGGGGGTTCAGTTGGTTTAGCATCGACCTCTTGATTTTGGCTCATTTGATGATCCCAGGGTCACGGGATCAAGCCCCACATCAGGCTTAGTACTGAGCATAGAGCCTGCTTAAGATTCTCTCTCTCACTCCTTCTGCCCCTTCACCTGGCTCTCTTTCTCTCTTTCTCTCTCTCTCTCTCTCTCTCTCTCTCTCTCTAAAATTAAAAAAAAAAAAAAAAATAGGGGCACCTGGGTGGCTCAGTCAATTGAGCAATGAACTCTTTTTTTTTAATATGAAATTTATTGTCAAATTGGTTTCCATACAACACACAGTGCTCATCTCAACAGTGCCCTCCTCAATGCCCATCACCCACTTTCCCTTCCCTCCCACCCTCCCATCAACCCTCAGTTTTTTTTTTTAAACGTTTATTTATTTTTGAGACAGAGAGAGACAGAGCATGAATGGGGGAGGGGCAGAGAGAGAGGGAGACACAGAATTGGAAGCAGGCTCCAGGCTCTGAGCCATCAGCCCAGAGCCCAACGCGGGGCTCGAACTAAAGGACCACGAGATCATGACCTGAGCTGAAGTCGGACGCTTAACCAACTGAGCCACCCAGGCGCCCCAACCCTCAGTTTGTTCTCAGTTTTTAAGAGTCTCTTATGGTTTGGCTCCCTCCCTCTCTAACTTTTTTTTCCCCTTCCCCTCCCCCATGGTCTTCTGTTAAGTTTCTCAGGATCCACATAAGAGTGAAAACATATGGTATCTGTCCTTCTCTGTATGACTTATTTCACTTAGCATAACACTTTCCAGTTCCATCCACGTTGCTACAAATGGCCATATTTCATTCTTATTGCCAACTAGGTATTCCATTGTATATATAGACCACAACTTCTTTATCCATTCATCAGTTGATGGACATTTAGCCTCTTTTCATAATTTGGCTATTGTTGAAAGTTCTGCTATAAACATTGGGGTACAAGTGCCCCTATGCATCAAGCACTCCTGTATCCCTTGGGTAAATTCCTAGCAGTGCTATTGCTGGGTCATAGGGTAGATCTATTTTTAATTTTTTGAGGAACCTCCACACTGTTTTCCAGAGTGGCTGCAGTAGTTGAGCAACAAACTCTTGATTTCAGGTCAGGTCCTGATCCCAGGGTCATGCATTGCCCCACAATGGCTCAGCACCGAGCGTGGGGCCTGCTTGGGATTTTCTCTTTCCCTCTGCCCCTCTTTCCCACTTGTGTTCTCTCTATATATATATAAAAATTTTTTTAATAATAATAATAACAATAAAGAAAAAAGAAAAATAAATTTAAAAAGGAAAAATTGAAAATAAAAAAGTATTCCATTCTCAAGAACTCTCTGTATACACATTTGTTATGCATTGACTAAACATCTGCTATTTTCAGCAATTTCCTCTAAGTAACATGCATTTAGCCTGAGCAAATTTAAATGGTCAAATGAAAGAAGCAGCCCCCTATTTTTTCTTTCTGAAATCAGAAAGTACAACTCATACCTCATTTCTTTCTCCCTACGTGGCTGCATCTCATCCTCCCCTCTGAATCCTGAATCTCTCCCACTTCCTCCCTGGGGGATCTACAGAGCCCTCCTTAGTCTCCCAACCACAAAAGAAAATACAAGCTACAAGTCAAGACTACTTCCCTCCCCGACAAAATATTGAAGCCCAGATTACAAAATGTTAGAATAGGGAATCCTAAATTCAAGCACGATGTTCCGATTATTTTCACCTTGTGTCTCAGAAATACACACAGATTTTCCTAACAGGGTCACCTACTAAGCTTTGCAAAATTAAGAATATACAAGGGGGAAACATGGATATTGAAGTGGGCTGGGATAAAGGGCACTACTGCTGTCCATGTACTTTGAAATGCATCAAAAACTGGATGGATGGTTGGATGGATAGATGGATGGATGGTGATGCAGCAAAGTGATAGCAATATTCAATTTGGATGGTGAGTATGTGTTGCTCACTTCACAACTCTTTCAATGTCTCTGCAGGTCTTAAATTTTTAAAAAAATAATAATAATGGAGGAAAAGGGATGTACTAGAGGAAAAGTTGGATGACTCCCACAGACATAATGATAAGTGAAATAAGTCAACCAGCTAGAGTACATATTTTATGACTCCAATTACATAAAGGTCAGGAATAGTGAAATAATCTATGGGGAGAGAAGTCTGAATAGTGGAAACCTTGGGGTGGGAAAACAGTGATGGGGAAGGTTATAAGAAAGCTTTCTGCAGTGCTGGCAATGTTCTGTGCCTTGATTTATTTCTTGTTCTATTTCTCAATACCCAGACATTATATGATTGATAGATAGATAGATAGATAGACAGATAGATAGAAATTTACTGACCTGTACAATTTACCGTTGCATTTCTCAATTAAAAAAAGTTATTAAATATTTACTAGGGAAAAGTAGTCATATGAGTTTGCTATACTACTTTCAATAACTCAGTGTGACTCATGTGGAATTAACTTGCCCTCTATAGCAAAGAAGCACTTAACCATACCTATAATCGTAACTCTTACAGTTTCTGTCCAGAATTTTCCTTTTCTACCTGATAGCCTAGCCTGAGAGACCACAAGTGAACCTGAAGGGCTGCTGATCTGCCTCTCTTGAGACCTGAACTTTTTCCAAAACAACACTCACACTATTTCTTCTCCTCTCAGCTCCCTAAAATAGAGATCACTCCAAAGCTAAAGGTAACCTAATTTGGAAAGTCTAAATGCAGGAGGAAAGGAGAGAAATGCCAGCCACAATCACAATTTGGCTCTCAGACTATTCATTCTTCTGTGTTACTCTTTGTTTACATTTATGCAAAGAGAACAAAAGCAGGGTTGGGGTTTCCTCTGTTTTTCACCTTAATGCTTCCCCAGAAATTCCCTTAGTGAAAGGGGATAGAACTGGATGAAATAACAACAATCTAGTTCATAAGGTGGAATCTCTGACCAAAGAAGTAAAGCTGCAGAAGTGAGTGGCAGAACAGAGGCACCCTTTTCTGTCAGTATTCTTTATCTAAAAATTATAGTGATCCTATGTAAAATCCTGAACAATCAGCAAATCAGATCATTTCTTACTGACCTCTTTATTAATGTGAGATTTTTTTGATGATAAAACTAAATTGGAAACCAAAGGGTGGCAGAAAAGTATACATGGCATTCTTAACAACCAACTTAGAGACAGAGATTTTGAAAATCTAAGACCAGTCATACTATATAAAATGTTTAAACCATGTAAACATGGTGTAAATGCCCAAATACTATTAATGAGATCAGTCAAACATTTCTCTTGATGTCTGCAGAACTCCATGTAGCCTCAACTTCTTTCACCTAAATCTGAAGCAGTTTGAGAACCAAAACATGTTTCCATTTAAAGCAAAACTTCAAATCAATATGCAGGATTTTTTTTTACTTTTCCATCCCATAAGGGAAGAGAGAAGTTAATGAAAATTCTTAATTCTTTGTCTGAATGCTAAAAGATTCTGAAAATACTTTGATTTGAGGGGGATAATCCTCTGGAGGGAAATTTAATATTTGCACCAAAGGAACAAGATGAATATTGTCAATCTCCACCAGATTCTGCTTTATTCAGCTTCTTATTTTTCAACATCCAAAGTTTGATCTCACATTGTCTGCTATGAAAATCTCCCCAAAATTCCAAAATGATCAGTGTAGTTCTTAGGTCCTGACCTGAGCTTGAGAGAGCTGAACAGTCAGATATCACAGTAGCCAATTAAACAACAAAGGAAAATTAAAATAACAGTCAAGGCTTTAATCACTTACTGCAATAGTATAAGCAAGAGACTAAACCAATTCCCTCTGCTCCATTTTCCCCCATGGGACATGGCCAGTCACCAATCACTAGTTGAGGGTCAGGTGACAGAGTCATTTCACTGCCAGAGGAACCACAAACAAAAGGCTCCTGCAATATTATGGACCCAGGGGATAAGGTAAGGGAGTAGGAAGTGTTAGGAGTGCAAAAGTACCAAGTACTGAATCAGAGTAAAGGAAAGTGTCTTTAAATTCTTCCCCTCTACTCTCATAAGGACACCTCTGCAACTGTTCCAGGATAAGGAGGCCTCCACTTGGAGGCACTTGGGCTAGGGATGCAGCTATGTGTAAGAGCATGGCCGACCAGGGAGGGGGTCTGAATCCTTGAGAAGAACTCCTTTCATAGGCTGCAAAGCACTGGATATGCATCACATCTGGTGTGGGGAGGACAGCACATTCCTCCATGAAGCCTGCCATGCAATTACAATTACAAAAATTGTCAATGATCAGGCCGAAAGATCACTCACTGGTTGTTGGGCAGGAGCTGGACTCCTCAGTGGTAACTTCCAAAAATACTCCATTTTGTTTATCTGCTACCTTTATCTATCTTTATGTTGTCAAACAAATTCACTGTCCATCAAGTTTGAAAAGATACACATATACTCACACACAAACATATATCTGTAATATATTTCAAATGTTTTCACAAGGATATAAAAATTGCATCAAAAATATACATTCTCAGGGTACCTGGGTAGCTCAGCTGATTAAGCATTTGACTTCAGCTCCAAGCTCGTGAGTTCAAGCCCCACATCAGACTCTGTGCTGTCAGCTCAGAGCCTGGATCCTGCTTCAGATTGTGTCTCTGTCTCTCTCTGCCCCTCCCCTGCTTGCAGTCCATCTCTCTCTCTTTCTCTCAAAAATAAACATTTAAAAAAATTTTAATATATACAATCTCACAGCAAACAAAACCTAAAAAAAAAGTAGAAGAAATAATAAAGATAACAGCAGAAATTAATTTTAAATTTTTAAAATAATTCAAAGCAAATGTGTAAGATAAGCAATCATCAAAGTCAAAAGTTAGTTCTTTGAATACATTCATAATACTAGAATACCCCTAAGACTGGTCCAGGAAGAAAATAAGAAAACATAAACTACTGATATCAGAAATAAAAAGGAAGTTGCATCACAGATCCTATGGACATGAGAAGATAACAGAGACGTGAAAACTAATAAAAGATCAAAGAATTAAAACCTTCAGGTCAATAATTTTAACAATTTGGATAAAAGAAAAATTCCTCAAAAATACAATTTATCAAAGCTATCAGAAAAAGAAGGGAGAATCTTAATCGTGTGATATTCATTAACAAAATTGAATCCACTATTTAAACTTTCACACACACACACACACACACACACACACACACACAGTACTTAAGCCCAAGTGGTCTTAGTGGTGAATTCTTCCTATCATTCAAGGAGCAAAATACCAATTTGGCAAAATTTCTTACAAAAAATAGAAAATTTATCTTTGTATTATACTTAGAAATAGATTTTCTAATTATTTGTAGAGTACCAACAAAATGTTGGTTCAAAATATGAAAAAAATAAAAATGCAGATTTAATATGAAAAATAAAAAAATAAGCATTTAGAGGAAACATCAATCATCACAACTTTGGAGAAAAAGACTTCTTAAAGAAGATACAGAAAGCATTAAAGCATAAGAGAAAAAAATTGATGTATTGGAGTACATTAAAATTGATAATTTCTATTCATGAAAAAGCATCATTAAGAGTAGAAAACGATCTATAGACAAAGATACTCACACTACATTTAACTGCCACAAGACTCACATTCAAAATACATAAAGAACTTCTACAAGTTACTAAATAAAAGACAAGCTAGCAGAAAAAAATGGCCAAAAGACTTAAACAGCTGTTTCACAAAAAAAGGTATCCACATGGCTTGTAACCAAATGACAAGGTTCCCAATATCATTAGTCATCAAGAAAATGCAAATTAAAATTACAATGAAAAAACACTAACTGGAAACTAACGAGACAGAATGAGATAACACAAAAAATTAAAAAGAGAAAATACTTGGAGGTTGTTGAAGATATAGAGCAACAGAACTCTGTTCTCTCTTGTACTCTGGAAATACAAGTTGGTACATCTATGGAATACTATTTAGCTGTATCCCAGAAAGCTGGGTATGTACATTTCTTTTGCTGTACAGAAGCTGTTTACTTTGATGTAGTCCCATTTGTTGATTATCTTGTTTCTTGTGCTTTATTTTATTTTTTTATTTTTTTTAACATTTATTTATTTTTGAGACAGAGAGAGAGCATGAACAGGGGAGGGTCAGAGAAAGAGGGAGACGCAGAATCCGAAACAGGCTCCAGGCTCTGAGCTGTCAGCACAGAGCCCGACGCGGGGCTCGAACCCACGGACTGCGAGATCAGGACCTGAGCCGAAGTCGGACGCTTAACAGACTGAGCCACCCAGGCGCCCCTTGTTTCTTGTGTTTTAGATGTCATGTCCAAAAAATCATTAACAAGACCCATGTCAAGTAATTTTGTTCCTATGTTTTTTTCTAGGAGTTTTATGCACAGGCAGGGGAATTAATTCAGAGCTAAAACTAAGGGTAACTCCCAGCCCCTCCCAACCAGAAAGCCTGTTTGGGAAATTGAATGATAGCTAGAGTGGTCCATCACCCTCCTGCCCAGGAAGGGATCTGAGGCACAACCCCACCCACTGTGGAGAGTGTCTTACGGCCCCATTTGACCAGAAGAGCTGGCAAAAATACTTTAAAGCAGTGCAGCCCAGTGGCTCTTGAGCAGAGAAAAGGGTGGACAAAGCTGATAGTTTGCAGCGCAAAGCCAGTGGCCCTCTTTGGCCAGGGAACTTAGGGCACAAGTCATTTGACTTAAGAGTTTTACTGGTTTTAGAGCTGCTTCACCCACTGCACCTGTGCAGGGAATCTAATTCATAGATCCACCCATTGTTGAATAAAGCCTTCAGCCTATCTAACCTGGGAAACTAACCAGAGCACAGGGGAAGGTATGTAGCCGATTCAACAGCCCTGTATATGGTGGCACTTGAAAAGACAGCAGAGCCTTTAGCCTACCCCACCTGGAGAGTAACATCAATGAACTCACCTGACCAGGGAATTCAGTGCACACCATGCCTGATTCAGGTCCCCAAACAATGAACCATATAGGTTCTGGGTCCTGTGCTGCCACCTTGTCAGGGCAGGGAAGCTAATTCACAGCTCCATCTACTACTAAAATATAGTACCCAGTCCCAACCATCTAGTAAGTCTGACCAAAGAATCCAGGCAACCACAGAGCCCATGCTATAGCTTCACTTGGGTAGGGCACTAAGCCAGCAGCCCTATCCAACTGCTCTCAGACAGTGGCACCACCTTCCTATTTCCATCCTTAGAGCTCAGACAATTACCTCACCCAAAACTAGACAATAAAATATCAGGTCCCACCTGTCCAAGTACTTTACCAGCAGACACACCCAGAAACCCAGACTGACGTGGCTGGTGAAGAACTGTCTCTGCCAAAGCAAATCTGTAAAGTCTGGAAGAGGAGCCCACTTACTCAAATGTGCATATACAATGTAAGGAATCAAAGATCACAAAAAATCAGGTAAATAGGATGCCACCAAAGGAAACTAATAAAGCTCCAATAACTGACCCTAAAGAAATGGAGATCTATGAATTGTCAGACAAAGAATTCAGGTAATGTTCTAAAGGAAGTTTAATGAACTAAATAAAACACAATTAAATGAAATTTGGAAAATAATGAATGAACAAAATGAGAGTTGGAAAAGGAAACAGCAGCCATCAAAACAAACAAACAGAAATCCTGAGCTGAAAATGGAATAACTGGGTTGAAGAATTCTGTGGAGAGTTTCAAAAGTAGACTCAACTATGCAGAAGAAAAAAAAATCAATAACCTGAAGAACAGGACATCTGAAATTATCCAGTTAGAAGGGGGGAAAAAAATGACTGAAAAAGACTAAAGAAAGCCTATGAGAGGGTCGCCTGGGTGGCTCAGTCAGTTAAGTGTCTGACTTGGCTCAGGTCATGATCTCACGGTTTGTGAGTTTGAGCCCCACGTCGGGCTCTGTGCTGACAGCTCAGAGCCTGGATGGAGCCTGCTTTAGATTCTGTGTCTTCCTCTTTCTCCGCTCCTCCCCCACTCATGTTCTGTCTCTCAAAAATAAATAAACATTAAAAAAAATCTTTAAAAAAAAAAAAAGAAAGCCTATGAGAATTATGTGACATGGTGAAAAGAGACAGTACTCACGGGAATTCCAGAAGAAGAAGAGAAAGAGAAACGGACAATAATGGCTGAAATTTTTCCAAACCTGGGGAGAGAAATGGACATCCAGATAGATCCACATGGCCCAAAGGACCTCAAATAGGTTGAGCCCAAATAGGGCTACACTAAGACACATTATATTTAAATTGTCAAAAGTCAGAGACAAGGTATTTTAAAAGCAGCAAGAGTAGGGGCAACTGGCTGGCTCAGTCACTAGAGTATGCAACTCTTGACCTTAGGGTTGTGAGTTTGAGCCCCACGTTGGGTGTAGAGATTACTTTAAAAAACTAAAATCTTAAAAAAAAAAAGTAGCAAGAGTAAAAAGAGAAGTTATACACAAGAGAAGCCCCATAAAACTACCAGCAGATTTTCATACGCAATATCCAGCCCCAATCCGTACATTTTGGTAAAACTCATGGCACAAGTGATCATTGAATTTCATTAGACTTTACAGTAAAAACAATTTTGAATCAAGTCAAGTATCAACGATTAATTCTTGCAATTGAGAGAGTGATAAGTAATGGCGGGCTACTGACTTGTTACCCTCTTTCCAACCTGTTACAGCCTCCTCTAGCATAGTGGGATGTATACACTCAGTATCCTCCAACCAGTCAAGGTAGAAAAAGGATGTAATCCACCATTCTCCAATTTAATTCTTTTCACACACAGAATGTACTCATCTCAAATCAGCAATCCTCCACTCAGAGGACATGAGTTCTCACTGGAAAATTATCACAATTAAGTGACCATAAGAAGCATTCAAATTCATAAAAAGCAAACTGTGCCTATTCACTCCTTCTCCACAGAAAATATAGGAACAATTAAGGAAAAAATTGTGTCAACTGTCATGCGTATAACATTCTGAGATTTTTGAATCTGGGAAATATAAAGTATTTTTCACATACCTTCTGAATTTACCCAAGTTCTCCTCTTGGCAAGGCATATTTGTGTTAGATAGGTCATGCTGTATTATTATTCCAAACTAAGAAGTTAATTTAAGGCACTGATAAACTGAAAGAGGCAATCCGCTTGTTCTGACCATTCAAGTATCTTAACCACAAAGTCAAATTAGTGGAGAAAGGGATGCTTTACCCAACATTACGTTATCAACATCACTTTTGGTGAAATGGAGAGTAAGAACGAAACTAAAAGCCTAATTGGTTTGAAACAAGAAGTTTCCAAACAAAGAAACAGAATGTAGACTTTAAAATAAAACTGCTGCTCTAACAAACAGTTGGAACAGAAAATTATATTGTGCCTTCAGTCTTGTGAACATAACATTCAGAACATAATATTGTGAAGCATACATAGCACACAGCAATTATAAAATATGCTCCTGGCCTGATGTGTCTATCCTGATGTGACTCAGCATGCTGTTCACTAGACAACCTCCCCCATCAACTGTGAGCATTTTGAGGCCAGAGGTCCTGTTCATCATTGGATTTTGTGCCCACTATGGAGTAGGCATTCAATATATTTTCTGAATGATGATTACATGAATGAAATGAAATCAATGAGTGACAGACCCTTCCAGGTCAAACTTGAAAAGCCTTTGGTATGAAATTCTATGTAATCTTATCCCAATGAAGATCTCTTTCCACAAGCTAGCTTTGTTTCGCCAGAACTAACTGGCCCAATGGTTCTGCTTAACATTCTCCAATGAGGTTAACAAGATTGATTATGCACATACTAGGCCAATTAATTGTGCCAAATTCTATGGTCAAAGACTGCAACTTCAATTGACAAGTTCAACACAGTTTCATATTTGGAATCATTAAAATCCCCTCAGTTATTAAAATAGTATAGACATTTGTTGTGAAAAAGTGTTTCTCCTTTGGTTCATGAGTCAGGTCCAGGACAAGAGTATGTTAACAAAACAAGTATGTTAACAAGTATGGACAAAAAGAGGTCCAAAATGAAGTCACTTATGCTAAGCTCTGTATCACCAAACCCAGACACAACCGAACTATAGTTTTGGCTCTTCCAGAAATGGAATTTTAAATCAGTCAGGGGCACCTGGGTGGCTCAGTCAGTTAAGTATCCAACTCTTGATTACAGCTCAGGGCATGATCTCATGGTTTGTGGGATCGAGCCCCAAGTCAGGCTCTGCTCTGACAGCACGGAGCTTGCTTGGGATTCTCTCTCCCTCTCTCTGCCACCCCCTCAAAATAAATAAATAAACTTAAAAAATAATTTTTAAACCAGTCAATCAGGAATGGCCTAACTAGCACTAGACAATAGACATGCCTGATAAGACCTCTGCTGTTCCCTAAAGGGAAGTAGCTTTGCAATAACCAACCCATTTTTTTTGCCTTATATAACTTCCTGTCCCTGCTCCCTTCTACCTATAAAAGTTTTTCATTTTGTACAGTTCCTTGGAGCTCCTTTCTATCTGCTAGTTTGGGTTCTACTGGTTGTAATCAATTTTTGCTCAAATAAAACTTTAAAAATTTTGAATATGCTTCATTTTATCTCTTAGCAGTTCTAGTGTCAGAAGAAACAACTCAAGAAGACTCTGATGGTCCCCAGGAAAAATGAGCAACAGCCATAGGTACCCATTAAGCCCCTTGAACTTGGCACTTCTTTGCTTCCTCTAGAGGTGGTGGATAAGTCCCTCTCAGTTCCTAGTTCTGTAGCCTTTTCATTGTGAGCTTTCAGACTATATTTGTTTGAGCATTCCTTTTTCTAGAGTGGATCTGGAAACCAGCCAGAGTCACACTATATCCAACTTAAAAACCAAAATGGGACTGAAGTCATACTGGATCCAAACAAAATTTTGTTTTAAAATAGAACAAGCAGGGGCACCTGGGTGGCTCAGTCAGTTAAGTGTCCAACTTCGGCTCATGTCATGATGTCGCTGTTGATGAGTTCAAGCCCTGCATTGGGCTCTCTGCTGTCGGGGCAGAACCTACTTCTATCCTCTGTCTCCCTCTCTCTCTCTGTCTCTGTCTGTCTGTCTCTCTCTCAAAAATAAATGAACATTTAAAAAATATAAAGTAAATAAAATAAAATGGGACAAGCAGAGATGCCTGGGTGGCTCATCTGGTTGACCATCTGACTCTTGATTTCGACTCAGGGTAATGGGTGTCAGGCTCAACACTGGGCATGAAGCATGCTTGGGATTCTCTCTCTCCTTCTGCTCCTGTTTCCCTCTGCCCCTCTTCCCTGCTCATGCATTCTCTCTCAAAAATAAATAAATTTTAGGGTTGCCTGGATGGCTCAGTCAGTTGGGCATCCGACTTCGGCTCAGGTCATGATCTCACCATTTGTGAGTTCAAGCCCCATGTCGGGCTCTATGCTGACAACTTGGAGCCTGGAGTCTGCTTTGGATTCTGTGTCTCCCTCTCTCTCTTCACCTCCCCTGCTTACATTCTGTCTCTCTCTCTCAAAAATAAATAAACATTAAAAAAAATCTTAAAAATAAATAAATACATAAATAAATAAATAAATAAATTTTCAAAATTCTAAATAAATAAATAAAATGGAACAAGCAGGTGAACCCACTGAAGATAGTATTTAATTACAATTGCATAGTTGAGAACTTTTAACCTAAATAAGTTTATCCATCTATGAGATGCCCTAAATAAAAAGGGGTTTTAATCAAATACCATAAAAAGTAGAGGGAAAATTACCTTTCCTCCTCTAATTTCTGGAGACCAGGATGAGACCCACTGGGACAACCTACTCATTCCAGAGACTGTAGTTGGATCTTGGGTAAACCGGCAGAAACCAGCAAAGTGTGAGAATTCCTACCAAACTAAGTTCTCCCAGATCTGTGGTGCCTGGTTGAAAGAGGAAGGTATAATTTCACACAATCCTTTCCTTTCCAAACTCAGATTGGCAGAGAAAAAATATTTGCAAAAATTGGATCACTGAATTATGACTCATTAATTTGCTTTTGGGTACCCACTGGTTGGTAATCCTTCTCTCCCAGGGACAGCTACTGCCTTCTTGTTTGCCTCACTTTGCATCCCAGGAAATGGGCTTAGCAATCATCAGGTTGGGGGCCACAAAAATATGGCGAGACAGAAATGTGTGTTGCACTCCATTTGTGGCCGGACATGGCTGGAAAGAAATGTGAATTGTACTCCATTTACACCTAGGGTCCTATCAACTATTGCCATGTTTGACAGAAATTATCCAAGTCTCTTTTGGTTATCTATGGGAGTGGCTCTGGATCTTGGGAGGGTAATATCTTTGCTCCCCTTAGGGACACCTCCTGGGTCCATGGGGTTGTTCAATACTGCCAGGAATATTTATGATTTGTCCCAGCTGAAACTTGACAAGATATTTGAAAGAATTTCTTTTTTTAAGTAGCTCTATTGTCAGAAGTTTGCCAAATTGGAAGCTGATATTTAGATCCTGATAGGAATTTTTTTTAGGCCTTTTCCCCTAAGTTTAAATGAAACTACATACCCAGAGGGAAAGAAAAACATTCTGAAGGCTTTATGGAAAGATTTACTAAAATATTTTGAAGACACACAGCTCTAAATGTAGAACATAGGAATCTTCTGATTTCCATCTTAGTTAAGATTTTTTTCCCTGATATAAAGATGCAAATTGGAGACAATGTGGTTGGATGGGTGGGTCTGAGTCTTGATATCTTTCTGGTTGCAACCCAGTTCTTTGAGGAATTAAAAACAACTGTACTTGTCTTAAGGTTGAGTCTTCCCAAGAACAGAAATGAGGCTCTAGAAACAATCAAAGCCCACTAGCCTTTTTTCAAATCCCAAACCTTTCCTAACCATTTCAAAAGATTTGCAGGTATTATAAAAAAAATATATATATATATAGATAGATAGATAGATAGATAGATAGATAGATACACACACACACACACACACACACACACACTTAAGGAACAAAAGTCATTCTTGGTAAAACTTGCATTTTTTTTCTCTGTATCTTTTAAAATGTAAGTATTCGACATGGTCAGCTTTAGCAACCAAAGTACTTCTTATCAGAAGGAGAAGAAAAAGAAAAGGTTACCTTAAAAACTAGGCCTTATAAAAATTCTTAAGTCTCTTCCACAATTATTAGTAAAAAACTTTAGACATCTGAGCAGATAATCTTAAATTTATTCCATCTACCAGAAACACAATTTGGATCCCAGTGTTCTTTTATAAACTAGTGAGTTTTGCGTTATCATACCCATCTCATGGCTAAATTTTTTTTTAAGTTGTAAGATCTCTGTGTCTGTCTGTATATTTATGTATGTCTGTGTATGTAGATTGTAGACGTGTGATATTTTCTACCTCCAGACCAATATTTTTCTACCTCCAAATTGCCAAAATTAATCTTTAAAGAGCTCTATTTAGTAGACTTAAGGGAAATTAAGCATTTATATAAATCAAGTATACTCATAAAACTATTGAAACTAACCCAAATGTTTTGCAAATTCACATGATATAGAAATAATCTATCAAGAAATCTTCAAGAAATAATCTTCAAGAAATAAAAGTTAAAGTTTGTTGGCTTAATTAGAACAGGCATGTCTTTGATACTCTATCTGGAAAACCCAAAAGATTCCCCCAAAATTGCTAGAACTGATCCATGAATTCAGCAAAGTCAGAGGATAGAAAATCAATGCACAGAAGTCGGTTGCATTCCTATACACCAACAATGAAGCAACAGAAAGAGAAATCAAGGAATCGATCCCATTTACAAATTACACCAAAAACCATAAAATATGTAGAAATAAGCCTAACCAAAGAGGTGATAAATCTATACACTGAAAACTATAGAAAGCTAATGAAAGAAATTGGAGAAGATACAAAAAAATGGAAAAATATTCCATGCTCCTGGATAGGAAGAACAAATATTATTAAAATATCAATACTACCCAAAGCAATCTACATATTCAATGCAATAGCTATCAAAATAACACAAGCATTCTTCACAAAACTAGAACAAACAATCTTAAAATTTGTATGGAAACAGAAAAGCCCGAATAGCCAAAGCAATCTTGAAAAAGAAAACCAAAGCTAGAGGTATCTCAATCCCAGACTTCAAGCTCTATTACAAAGCTGTAATCATCAAGACAGTATGGTACTGGCACAAAAACAGACACTCAGATCAGTGGAACAGAATAGAGAACCCAGAAATGGACCCACAAACATATGGCCAACTAATCTTTGACGAAGCAGGAAAGAATAGCCAATGGAATAAAGACAGTCTCTTCAGCAAGTGGTGCTGGGAAAACTGGACAGCAACATGCAGAAAAAAGAACCTGGACCACTTTCTTACATCATACACAAAAATAAACTCAAAATGGAGGAAAGACCTAAACGTAAGACGGGAAGTCATCAAAATCCTTGAGGAGAAAGCAGGCCAAAACCTTTGATCTTGGCTGCAGCAATTTCTTACTCAACATGTCTCCAGAGGCAAGGGAAACAAAAGCAAAAATGAACTATTGGGACCTCATCAAAATAAAAAGCTTCTGCACAGCAAAGGAAACAATCAAGAAAACGAAAAGGCAACCAACGGAATGAGAGAAGATATTTGCAAACAACATATCAGATAAAGGGTTAGGGTCCAAAATCTATAAAGAACTTATCAAACTCAACACCCAAAAAACAAATAATCCAGTGAAGAAATGGGCAAAACACATGAATAGACACTTCTCCAAAGAAGACATCCAGATGGCCAACCGACACATGAAAAAATGCTCCACATCACTCATCATCAGGGAAATACAAATCAAAACCACAATGAGATACCACCTCACGCCTGTCATAATGGCTAACATTAACAACGCAGGCAACAACAGATGTTGGTGAGGAGGCAGAGAAAGAGGATCTCTTTTGCACTGCTGGTGGGAATGCAAACTGGGGCAGCCACTCTACAAAACAGTATGGAGGTTCCTCAAAAAATTAAAAATAGAACTACCCTATGACCCAGCAATTGCACTACTAGGTATTTACCCAAGGGATACAGGTATGCTATTTCAAAGAGGCACATGCACCCCAATGTTAATAGTACCACTATCAACAATAGCCAAAGTATGGAAAGAGCCCAAATGGATGAAGAAGATGCGGTATATATATATATATATATATATATATATATATATATATATACACACACACACACACACACAATGGAGTATTACTCAGCAATCAAAAAGAATGAAAACTTGCCATTTGCAACCACATGGATGGAACTTATTATGCTAAGGGAAATTAGTCAGAGAAAGACAAATATCATATAACTTCACTCATATGAGTATCTTAAGATACAAAACAGATAAATATAAGGGAAGGGAAACAAAAATAATATAAAAACAAGGAGGGGATAAAACATAAGTCACCCTTAAATATGGAGAACAAACAGAAGGTTGCTGGAGACATTGTGTGCTGGGACATTGTGTGGGAGATGGGCTAAATGGGTAAGAGGCATTAAGGAATCTACTCCTAAAATCATTGTTGCACTATATGGTAACTAACTTGGATGTAAATTAAAAAATAAATAAATTTTAAATAAATAAAAAAGAACAGGCATGCCTTTAGAGTTATCAGCATAAACATAATACTTTTATTCTAACCAGATTTCCTAAAAAGTCAAATAAGTTCATGTTCTCTATTTGTCATGTTATCTCGTTTGTCAGCAAGAAACACAACTTAAGATGATGGTTAGCTGTTTAATGTCTTGTGAAATTTTCATGACTAGTCTAAACATAATTGTTAAGAACAAGTAAATTAAATAGATGTAAGTAAAAGTTTATAAATGAACTTTTCAACAATAATTATGCTTTATAGTATGTCTACTTAAAAATAGTTTCCAAAGTCTTTTTGGTAATTTGAAACCTTACAGTCATACTGAGATAAGTTAAATCATGGATATTTGTTGACTATATAGATCATTTCCAAATAAGATGAAACTGAAAAACAGTCAAATACTGGACCTCCCTAAGACTTTATTTCACTCTTATCACTGCTCCTATCACTGTGTTAATCCAATACCCTATGAAGGCTGCTGGAGATGGTCATTAGGTAAGATTTTAAGAAATTGCTGTAGGTCAGCAACCAAAGAGATGTGACAAAATCAATGCATTTGTTTTTAAAAGCTGTCTTCAATATCTGTTATTTTCTAATTTTACATGGACCTTTTAAATATTCAATCTCCTAAAAATGTGACAGTGCAACAACTTTAGAGTTTAACGTTATGTTAAAATCTCAATAAAATAGGTCACATAAGGAAAGACAAACACTGTATGATATCACTTACATGTGCAATCTCAAAAACCACCACCACAACAACAACAAATCATCATAAACAAAGAGATTGAATTTATGGTTTCCATAGACACATGGGTGTGGGGGAATTGGGTGAAGGTGGTCAAAAAGTACAAACTTCTAGTTACAAAATAAATAAGCATTGCAGTGTCTGGGTGGCTCAGTCAGTTAAGTATCCAACTTAGGCTCGGTCACGAGCCCCAGATCGGGCTCTCTATTGTCAGGGCAGAGCCCACTTCGGATCCTGTCCCTGTCTCTCTCTGCCTTCACCGGAGCATGCTCTCTCTCCCTCTCTCTCTCTTTCTCTCTCTCAAAAATAAACATTAAAAATTTTTTTAAATAAATAAGTATTGGGGATGAAAAGTTCAACATGATGACTGTAGTTAACAATGCTGTATCATATATTTAAAAGTTGCTAACAAAGTAGATCCTGGGGCACCTGAGTGGCTCAGTCAGTTAAGCGCCCCACTTCAGCTCAGGTCACGATCTCATGGTTTGTGGGTTCTAGCCCCGCACCGGGCTCTGTGCTGACAGCTCCAAGCCTGGAGCATGCTTCGGATTCTGTGTCTCCCCCTCTCTTTGCCCCCCGCCTCATGCTCTGTCGCTCTCTGTCTCTCAAAAATAAAGGTTAAAAAAAATTTTAATAAATAAAATTTTAAAAAAAGAAAGTAGATCATAAAAATTCTCAACACAAGGGGGAAAAGTGTAACTATATGAGGTAATGGATGTTAAATTTACTGTTGTAATTATTTTGCAGTATATACATGTGTCAAGTCATTATGATGTACTCCTTAAACTTATACAATCAATTATATCTCAATAAAACTGGAAGGAAAATAAATAAATACTTTTGGTTTGGCTCTGCCTGATTCAGATCAATTTTTTCTCAAACTCTTTAAAAAATTTTTTTTCAATGTTAACTCATTTTCCATTGTCTTATTTTACAGGATTTTCAAGGAGCAGCTAGCAATTTTTTCAGAAGTGCCAATTCTGTGGCTAACCTGTCATTTTTTAAGAGCACATTACATAATAAAAGTGAACATTTTAACATTTAAGACTATCGGATTCATTTTATTTTTTTAAATTTTTTTTTCAACGTTTATTTATTTTTGGGACAGAGAGAGACAGAGCATGAACGGGGGAGGGGCAGAGAGAGAGGGAGACAGAATCGGAAACAGGCTCCAGGCTCTGAGCCATCAGCCCAGAGCCTGACGCGGGGCTCGAACTCACGGACCGCGAGATCGTGACCTGGCTGAAGTCTGACGCTTAACCGACTGCGCCACCCAGGCGCCCCATGGGATTCATTTTAAAAGAAAAATAGCAACTATAACCACAGTTAAATGGGGAAGTAGATTCCAAGTCAGTTCATCTCAAGGGCTCTGCAATTACTGAGACAATTATTATCATCTATGGAACATCAGTTCAAAGACGCCCCCTACCAGCTTGATGATTGCTTTTCAGATCAAGTGCCAATTTGAAATGTGTAACAGGACAGTTCCTTTCCTAAATGGTAATGCTCCATATTTTACTCTTGTAATCCAAGCTGCTTTTAGGAATCCTGAATTCAATATGATGGAAAAATAGAACAAATAGAACCAACTCTTTCTAAACTTTATACTGAAATATAAACTCACATACAAGTAAATACACTGGTCATCAGTGTAAACTTCAAAGAATTTTCACAAACTATCTAGCACCCCAAATCAAGAAACAGATTATCAGCACCCCCAGGAATGCCATCCTCTGTTCTCTTCTAAGAATCAGTCCTAACAAGGGTAGTCCTTGTCATCCCAACCTGTAACATTTAGTTGTGTTTTGTCTGATCTGTACTCTATGCAACTGAGTCATCCATATTATAGTTTTTTGCAATAAATTACTCATTTTCTTTGTTGTATAGTATCCTAGTGGATGAATACAACACAAATTTATCAAAATTTATCATGTATCTATTGTTGATGGGCATTGGGGTATCTTCCAATTTGGGGCTATAATAGTGTGGATGTGAATCTAATACATATCTTTTGGTGAACATATTGACACACTTCTACTGGGTATATAGCTAAATATAAAAATACTTATGAAAATATCTTCCACTTTTGTAGGTAATGCCAGTTTTCAAAATGGTTGTACCAATTTTTACTCCCACTGTGGCACATGACAGCTCCCCATTATATCACTTACTTTATATATTTAAATGATCAACATACATGTATATCTCCTTATGTGGTTGATACATGGCTGAAGGGAATTATGGGAAGACATCGTCAAACACAGGCAAAGTATAAAAATTAGTCTGTTTAGGGGCGCCTGGGTGGCTCAGTCGGTTAAGCGTCGAACTTCGGCTGAGGTCATGATCAGTTCACGAGTCCGAGCCCCATGACAGGCTCTGTGCTGATAGCTCAGAGTCTAGAGCCTGCTTCAGATTCTGTGTCTGCCTCTCTCCCTGCCCCTCCTCTGCTCGCACTCTCTCTCTCTCTCTCTCAAAAATAAAAAAACATTTTTTAAAAAAAACTGTTTATATGAAGTAAAACAATCATCAGCACATAGAAGACCACACAGGACGGAACACAGTGAAGTTATAGGTGCAAGGAGTTATAGGTGCAAGGAGGTGTAAAGGCAGGTTTTTGTAGCCATGAGGCTCCAACAAAGCCTCCAGTGGCCAATGATACAACTTGAATTTCTTCCAAGAATTTCACCCATCTATGTCACCTTCAGGGATCTTTATGTATTCCTGGATCACAACTATTCTGGAAGCTCTAACTAAATATCTGTCTCCTCACGTTGGCCAGGCAACTTGAAATAATCTGACTCCCTTGGGGCGCCTGGGTGGCTCAGTCGGTTAGGTGTCCGACTTCGACTCAGGTCGCAATCTTGCGGTTCCTGAATTCAAGCCCCGCATCGGGCTCTGGGTTTATGGCTCAGAGCCTGGAGCCTGCTTCCGATTCTGTGTCTCCCTCTCTCTCTGCCCCTCCCCCATTCATGCTCTGTCTCTCTGTCTCAAAAATAAATAAACGTTAAAATTTAAAAAAAAAAAGAAAAGAAAAGAAATAATCTGACTCCCAATACATTCCTGAGTGTTTATTTTTATTGTAAAATTTTTTTTAATGTTTACTTATTTTTGAGAGAGGGAGAGACAGAGTGCAAGCTGGGGAAGGGTAGAGAGAGAGAGGGAGACACAGAATCCGAAACAGGCTCCAGGCTCCGAGCTGTACGCACAGAGCCCGACACGGGGCTGGAACTCATGAACCGTGAGATCATGACCTGAGCCAAAGTCCGACGCTCAACTGACTGAGCCATTCAGGAGCCCCTGTTTATTTTTATTGTAAGAGTGGAAAAAAATCAAGTCAACCCTCAATAAACTATATTCCTAGCAAAAAGGCCACTTGAGATATTCTGTTACTCTTCTCCAACAAACTGTAAACTCCTCAAGTATAGCATATGCACATCATCTTTTATCCCAAATACTAATGACTGCGTGGAACACCATAGGTATTCCACAAATGCTTTTTAAATTGAATTGGGTAAAGCAATTACTATTATTCCCACTTTACAGATGAGCATGGTGCCAGACACACAGTAAGCCCCCACTTACGGTAGCTTCAACTAAATCTTATTCCACAGCAATGCCAGAACCATGCTGGAAATCACTTTATTTGTATGATCCCAATGAATAAAATTAGTAAAGGAGATTTCACTTCAATATAAAGAAAGTATTTCTAATACTCTATTATTTACTTCAGGAGTTACTGCTAATAAAAGTGCCACTTATGGAATATTTAGTATACTTACTCCACAGAAGTTATTTACTTAACACAGTACAGTTGTTGAGTATACAGGGAAAAGCAGAAACACTCCTAGTTTGAATGTTCATCGAAGTGGCAGCAAATGTATAATCACAAAAATAAATGTAAAATCGTAACTGCATTAGAGGTACATGGTTTATGATCTACCAGAGAGATGAGGAGGCTTAATGTAAACTATCACTTTCCCTAAGAAAGTGGTATTCAAGGTGACATCTAATGGCTGGTTAAGAGTTAACAAGAAGATTTTAAAGGGGCTTTGTTCTAAGCAAAGGCCCCTAATCAAGAGTGATGTGTTTTTGAAATTACAAGAAGGCCAGCATGGAACAGAAAAACTAAGAAGAGAACAGATGGACACTACATTGACCAGCTCACAAAGGGTCTTATGGACCTTATTAAGGATTTAGATCTTTATCCTAATATTATTAGGTAAGGATTTATTCAGTGTAACATTCTGACTTTCTCTAGCAATTTTTGGCAAGCTGCAAAGGACACAAAAAGATAGTAAAATGAGCTGAGGAATTTTAAGAATCTGATGAGGACTTCATTGTAATGGCTAGCCATGGGATTAGGGCCACTAGGGAAATAAATTAAGTCTGAAGGAGCAGGTAAATGACACAAATAAATGGAAAAATGTACCATGACCATGGATTAGAAGAATGAGTATTGGTAAAATGTCCATACTACCCAAAGCAATCTATGGATTCAATGCAATCTTTATCAAAATACCAATAGCATTTTTCATGAAACTAGCACAAATAATCCTAAAATTTGTGTGGAACCACAAAAGACCCCAACCAGCCAAGGCACTCTTAAAAAAGATGAACAAAGTTAGAGGTATCACACTCCCAGATTTCAAACTATAAGGCTAAAGTAATGAAAACAAAAAAGTGTTTAAGATATTGATCAGACCTTCTCAAATCAAGTGTTAGCTAGTCAATTAACAAGGCAAATAACCCATCCTATAAAAATAAATTTTAATGTTAACATTAAAAAAGACTGTGGCTATAGTTTGGGGAGCTTTGTTTCCTTTATTCAACTTCTTATTTAAGGTCATAGACATCCAAGATCAGCAAGTTATTTGTTTTTGGTCATGGGCAGGATGCAAATATTTTTTAAATATTTAAATAACTTTAAAAAACTATAGGGATTAAAATATACAATCCTCAAGTGACCTAAAGAAAGTCCACAAAGTATACTTGATGAAGAACTCTACCTCTTACACACTGCAGGCTGCAACAACTTTTAGCTCAAAGGATCTTGATATTTTCCAAAATGTATTGCAACATTATTAAGAATGAGGAAAGAGATGAACATGAAAAACTCACGGGAAATCAGACGATTTTAATATCATCAGTTGGAGAAGTGAAAATTAATGAAATTCTTTTAAAATATGAAATAAGAAAAGAAATTCCTAGAAAATAATTGTGTATACATATGCTTTCTAGACCAGATAGAAAGGATAGGTCTACGTAAATCCAAAACACAAGCCTTTCATAAAATATAAACGTACTCAGGCTACCAAGTAAACGATCATCTGCCACCTGACTTAAAAACTGTAAAGTGACATATTCTAAAGCACATCCTGGAAACTGCTCAAAATGCAGGAAGTGTCTGCTTCCAGCCCGGCACATTTGTTCTGTAGCTTCAACTCCAAGCATCCCATATTTCCTCCGAGGCCATGGCTTATAAATCAGATGAGATTGGTCATCTTGCAACAAAATGGATTTCTAAAATGTGATTTTGAAGAGATTGGAAAGTGTAATACAACAGGTTTTTCAGTCTTCGGTGCTGAGAAATGGTTGTTTTATTGACGGATCTACTGAGAATATGATATTTCTCCAGAAAGATGTAGGCCTGTAACATTTCCAGGAGCCATATCATTAGATGTTTTATTCCAGGGACTAAATAGTCAGGTACCAATTATGTGCTTTCCTCCAAAAGATAAAATAATAATGATTTGAGGGCTCCAGTCTGTGTTTATTTCTGAGTTAATCATGATATTTCAATAAATCCACAAAGGAAAGCCTTAATGATGAGTTCCAATGAAATTTAAATATTCTAATATAGGTAGATGGTTAATTATAATATAGATGTATAGTTCCCACTTTAAATGTCACTATTGCTAAAAAGAAAAATCCAAACAAATGCATTACAAAGTGGTTCTATATTTGCATTCATAGAAGCATAATGTATTTCTAGCCTTCACATCGACATACACAAAATAAGGAAGTTTTAGAGTCAATACCCTGCTAAATTAATTCATTGCTGCCTTTCCAGCTATCCAAGCACTAGATGGCCTTTCGCCTTTTCCTCCCACAGCAGTTCAGAAAATACACATTCTCCCCATCTCCCCTCACCCCTAGCTTGCATTTAATGACTAAAATTCATGCAAACTGGCTGCTCTTACAAGCACATAAGGAGATGGCAAAATCTGGAACCAGGTGGATGACAGCCAGTTAATTGGATCTTTCTTCTCCAAACACCAGGGGACAGCTGGTTTGCATTGTTGTTCTAATGAGCTACGCTGAAATTGAAGCCGGTCACATTAGCTGGAGCTCTTTTGGTGCTATGTACAGTCTTGGAAATCACCCTTATCATGGCCAGAAGGTTTTATGGTGAAAAGAATAAAGTTTCCTTTGAAAAATGCAATCCAGTATTAAGGGAAGGCAGCAGTGTTTCGTGGTTGCCCCATTTTAGTCCTCACATTTCTAAATGATCACTTCTTCTGCCACATATTCACTCATGGGCATATATATCTGATATGAATGTGTGTGTCTGCATACCACATGCATACACACTTCACCGGATACTCCTGTGGGAGACGCGGCAGCATGAGTTCAACGGAGACAGAATGAGTTTAAGCTTGTAGGCTTGGTAACCAGAGCCAAAGGCCAAAAGCCATTTTAAAAATAAGAATAAAGCACAACAATGGAGTAGCTTTGTAAACCTTACCCTTTCAGGGGCAGACCCATGCAGTGTTAACACCTTTCTTAAATAAGAGTGAAAGAAAAGAAGGGAAAATTACTTGGAATATTCCCATTTTAAATGTAAGTTCTAGAAAATGTTAGTAAATTGATAAAAATTCAGAATCATAGGATTCTCCCCTCCCAAAAATCAAGCCTCTGAGGTCACTCACTGGTTACATACATAGGTAAAGGCCTGTGTTGTGAGGCTGTCAAGCATTCAACATTTGGCCAAGATGCTAAAGTGTAATTGGGTCTCTGTTTTCATTTCAATTTTTCAGAAAGACATGAGATGTCTTTTTTTTTTCAATGTGAAGTATTAAGATGGTTCCAAAGTGGCATCAAAATATAAAAGATTTAATAAAATACTTAAGCTTTGAAGGGTTTTCTTTTTCCTTCAGGACAGTCAGAAGGCACACAAAGAATGATGGTTAGGCAAATCTATAAAAATATTGATGAAATTGAAAGGTTTCCTGGCAATAAATTTTATGGTTCTCTGGCTCTCATTTTTCCAAATTTCCTTTGATTTTCTCTTTTACTCTAAAATTTAAGATCTTTACATTTTCACTTAGCTATCTAGAGGAATGAGGTGTTACTCAGCATTAAAATGCATCACACTGCAACCATTCCCTTATAAGAGACTCATCTAAATGATAATGAGCATGAAAAATTGATTATCTCCTAGGTTGAACTGGTCTTTGTGTTTTTCATCTGGCAAATCTAAGACTGCTAGAACAGATCTCAAAACATAAACATGCCAGCAGTGCAATTAATAGAATAGTTACAGGCAAATCTACAGGATGTTACCTATTTTAGGCAAACAGCTTCTCAAATAATAGTGATTCATATCATAATTTCAACAGAAAAGGGCTAATGTGAATTTTTAACTTCCTATTTAAACTTGTATGTGGACTGTTTCCTTAAAATCCTCTAATCCAAGGCAAAAGATAGATCACAGAGTTTTCGGGCATACCAAAATATGAATTACAATGACCTAACCCTCTAATAAATAAATAACCTGACAAAGATATTTGATGAGAAAAGCAGTTCTTGTATGAGACTATATGCGGGGGCTTTCTGGATCTTTATCATCTTCTAATTTTCTATCCTCAATTTTTTATATTCTCCCCTTTAAAATATGTATCCTCTCCAAGGTTTCAAGTTTCTTCTCTCTATGACATTTCCCAAGCTATGGTTCTAACCTTAATCTTTGTAAAGATCTACAGGTCCAAGTGCCCACAGGAAGTCTCCATCTGTATCATATACTCCCAAAACACATTCTGATTCAGCATTCACAAACCACCTCATTCTCCTGATTTCTCCATTTCTATGAATGGTGACCATTCATTCTGTATTACCCTGCGGTTTTCTCTATCATAACATATTGTGCCATTTGTGATTTTCTGCCTATTTTCAAGGGCACCCCTGGAGTGTGAGATCTTCAAGGTAAGGAATGTTTTGTTTTGTGTGTATATCCCCAGAAATTATTTTCTACATTCCTAAATATTGTTATTTAATAATGTTGAATAAATTGTCCTATAGCAAGCACTTGATTCATATATACCACATAGCTATCACAGTCAAGTTTGAAAATGAATATGAACATTCATATTGATATAATTATTAAAATATGAATACCAACTGGTAACATTTGAATATGGATTGAATGTTTGATAACAGTATTATATTATGGTTAACTTTTCTAAATTTTATTATTGTTATATGTTAGAATGTTATGTGATTGTGTGTTAGAATGTCCTTGCTCTTAGGAACTATGCGAACATATTTAAGACTGAAATATTAGGACATCTTGAACTCACATGTTAGTTGTCATTATTGTTGACATTAGAAATGACTGTTTTTAAAATAAAACTATTAAATAATGTGCTAAATTCAGATTTTGTAGGATGGAGTCCTGTATTAAACCAAGACAGTTTTGGAATCTAATTAAATGTTCTTACTCCTAAAGGAGTTCTGTCATACCTAATCTCATATAATTCTAACATAATAAACACTTGACATCCCCAAACCAAAAATAGGATTCCAGAGGGTGTTTGAGTAGTCAGATGCAATAACGAACCAAAGCCTGCTTACATAGTCTATACTATACATCATATATTTTTATTAAATATGTGCCTGATTTGCCTGCCAGGACTTTTGTCAAATGTGTTAAGAAATGTTAAAACCTGTAAGTTGATAGATTCAACTTCAAAAAATTGTGACCTGGACCTGAAAATTCTACTGAAGGTAAAAAAATAAATCTACAGGCACTACAACTTTGCACCTTCAAATGAGTTTCAGATATTCTCCCTTCAAATTCCTACCACATTTCACCTGAAAACTTGGGGAGAGATATATATCTTGGGCTTTCATTTGTTCCAGGAAAGGGAGAGAAAAAGACACTGAAACACAGAGAGAAAAAAAAGAAAGAAACAAAGACAGACAGAGAAAGAATATGAATCTTCTAAATGATTATTTTTCATTGATTTTCATGCCCACCCCACCCCCTATGGCCAACATTCAAAGAGTTCTAGGACTGAAAAGAACCTTAATAATCACTCACCCAGGGGTGCCTGGGTGGTTCAGTCAGTAAGCATGGGACTCTTGATTATGGCTCAGGTCATGTTCTCACAGTTCATGAGTTTGAGCCCAAGTTGGGCTCTGTGTTGACAGTGCAAAGCCTACTTAGGATTCTCTCTCCCTCTGTCTCTGACCCTCCCCCTTTCACATACTCTCTCTCAAAAATAAATATATAAACATTTTTTTTTAATGATCACTCACCCAGAGGTGTTTCAAACTGTGTCCCAGAAATCCCTAGAATTCTTTGGCAACCCTTGAGGGTCATTTTGGAAATCAAAGGATAACTTGACCACTGTTTCCACCAGACCCACCCTACTATTATCTGCTTTACCTAGTGGGGCTCTGGGTAATATCTCATTTGAAAAACTAGGTTCAGTCCCACCACCATGCAGCTGACAAAACAGAACAGAAAAGTTAAGTGACTTCTCAAGTCCACACAGTGTTAGACCATGATTAGAACCCAGCCAGCAAACCCTCACATTTCCATTGCCATTTCCACAGCATCTACATGACCTAAAAAGTTTATTCAAATGAATACCCCTGTGTCTCAGCCCAGGAGATGCCAATTCAATGGGTCTGGGCTAGGGCCTGGGAATCTGTATTTTAGCTGATGTCCCAGGTGATTCTGATTCAGCCAGTCCACAGACCAGCATTTGGGAACCACTGCTACCTCTACTCACAAGAAATACAATTTATATTTAATCAATGCTAAACACAGGGCTCAGCAACCTGCCTCTCAGGATCCTGCATATATATTTGTTCCCTAGGGACAGCTCTCAGAGGCTGGGGAAACAGCATGTTCACCTTGGCCTTGGCCCTAAGGCCTCTTCCAGATGGCTCCTAAATAAGCTAGAGGAATTAGCAGCAGCTTTTCAAAAACTTATATACATACCCATGTGGTCTAAACAAAATGAGTGTTTAAGAAGTCAGAAAAAAACCTGATTGGGCATAGGAGACAAATGAATAATTGCACCAACTGTCTCCCTCTGCTCCCCACTCTCTCAACATGAGCCCCATGGCAGAAACTCTCAGGCAGATATGTAGCTGACCATGCATGCAAGGTGGACATCATGCGTTGGCAATGCTAAATCAACAACATGGTCCCTGTTGGGAAGAGAGAGGAAAAAACTAGAAAAATGCCAACCAAAGCAGCCCCCACCTCATGAAAGAAGCTTTAGTTCTTTTATTGTGGATTTTCCACTCATAAACATTACTATCAGTCACAAACAGCATGGTCTACTCTCATTCTTGGGAGGAAACTGCTCTTCCCAGCTTCTTTATAATTAGAGTTGGGTGACTAGCTCTGTCCAATGAACTCTACACAGAGGTACCATGCATCCCTTCTGGGCAAAGGCAGTGAAAAGCTCCTGCACAATCCTCCAGGTCTGTCTTCTCCTATTACCATGGACTGGAATCCAGGTGTTAATATTCAGAAAGAAGCAGAGGGATCCCTAAATCACTGCTTGAAACAGAGCTGCCCTACAGAGCATGAGGGTCTGCAATATCCTACACAAGATCAAGAAATAGTTCTTGGGGCGCCTGGGTGGCTCAGTCAGTTAAGCATCCAAATCTTGATTTCAGCTCAGGTCATGATCTCACAATTTGTGGGTTTGAGCCCCATGTTGGACACTGCACTGACAGTGCAGAGACTATTTGAGCTCTCCTCTCTCTCTACCCCTCTTCCGCTAATGCTTGCTCTCTCACTCTAGCTCTCTCTCTCAAAATAAATAAACTTAAAAAAAAAAAAAAAGAAAGAAAGAATTCTTCACTATCTTGAGCCACTGGGATTGCAATGTTAACTTGTTACCTAAGCATTATTTAGCCTGTCCTGACTCATCTCTTCCTATCCCCACACCTACCACTCCCCACTTCTATCTATCAGAAAAGGGATTGCTCCTACCCATGCATCACCTAAATCAGAAACAGAGGCTTTGTTCTCATTGGTTAGATCCCCCACAAAATCCTTTTTAAAAAGTGAAGTCCAAAGTATTGTTGGATCACCTGTTTTGTGATGTTATCCACCAAGACATAGTTGAAAAATTAAAACCAAACACTTGTTTTAACTTAATCTATAGGTTAAAAAAAAAAAAAATAGAATGTAAAAGAGACAGAGGTCCCTATGAAGTCCCAACATCATGATTCTTGATTCAGGGTCAAAAGCAAGAGTGTCTAAAAAAAAAAAAAAATGGCTAGTTCAAACACCAGAGTAGATGCTCAAGCCTGGCTCCAGATCAGCCCAGGTCCCCAGGTGGCTAGGTCCAGTCAAAAATCTTAATTTCATAGCAAATGCAGATATAGGATGAAGACAATATCAGCAAAGTCTCTCTCTTCACAGTGATGATTAACAGAATTGCCACTGCTTCTCTGCACAAAGGTGAGCTCCCAGACTCATGCCACCTTAGAAGTGGCCATTACAAGACTCAGAAAATAGGTGTTAAATATGTTGACCTCTTATAAAGCTATCTATACCAACAAGATGACCTTCTGCACTTCAACCAGCCCTGGTGAGCAGGCAGATGATGTCCCTGTCAATGTGTAATCATCTAAGGGAAGGAACCATGGTTCTTACAAGCATGAAAAAAAATACTGAAGCAGGGTTTCAAGCTCCCCAGCATAACTGTGACCTAACAAAAACAACAAAAGCGTCAGTCACACATAAAGATGACCTAAGGAGCAGGGACAAAGGACCTTGGTCAAGAAAGGCTTGCCAGCAGCTGCAAGTCTCAATGGACAGAAATCACATCAGTTTTTTAGCCAATCACAGATAACATCGATGCTAACTATGACTCTGAAATACTGCAGAGTGTTGATGGGGAACAGACCAAGAATTGGTTTGTCCTGTGCTGCACTGTGATCGGCATCAGCAAAATAGATTCCCAAATACTAACCAAAACACAACTACATGGGAAAGAAAGCAGCAACTCAGAGCCCAGAGTGGGAGCCCAGGCATCACTAGTGGGGCTCCAGGTCTCACATCAAACCGGGAGAGTGGATGACATGGTGGGAAAGTACATTCTCAGATGACAAGGAGTCCAATCTTCCAAAATTAAGGTTTTGGCCCTAAATGTAGGGCCAGCCACAGTTCCTACTCCAGAAACATCCCTCTAATTTCTTCTATTCATGGTAACCTCAAAGTTTAATACAAGGACTGTAATCTCAAATACCCCTAAGCAAACACATAAATACACAGGGAAACTCTGGGGTCCACTTCTAAAATTGGGGATCCAGTGTCCTATGACCAGAGCTCAATGACACTTTGTACTATTTTTCATTATTTTAAGATTTTTCTGCATATAACTCTACCCACGGTTAAATATGCACAATAAATCTGCTCTGATTTCTGCTAAGTCATGATGAAATTCAAATCTAAACCTCATGCTGATGGATCATGTATTACTGGAGACTTCTCATTTCAAAGCCCCTTTCCAGGCCAACCCTGAAAACATTGTTTTAGTCAAATAATTATTTAAATGTGTGCTCATAGGAAATATTATCAAATTATAGTAAATGAACAAATGCAATTAAATAAAACTATGGCTCCTCATGAGCATATAATGATCTGAGATGTTTGGCCCCAGGAAATGTAGATAGAGTGGACATTAATCTTTGTCCACTGACTAGGTGTGCAAAATAATCAATTTTTTAATAAATTAACTTAATTTCTGGCTCATTCCCCATCCCACACTTGGGAAGGGACACCGCCCTCTTCAGGGTCATGTTGAGGTCATCTGCCTTGATAAATTTCTGTTTAGGGACCCACTGTCCTGGATCACATAGTTTTCTTCAGATCCAGAAACTTCTTGTGGCTTCTGTTGCTCTGTCTGGGGGTAGAGAGATATGTGTAAGGCTGGAACCCCTAAGCCTGAGGTCAGGCCTTCCCCTATGCATGCACCATGTAGCCATTCTCTTTGGGATCTTGCTGCCTCACCAGTTACTACCATGAAAATGGGCCTGAGTCCTTACTGCTTCTCTCTCACAGCTGAGAGAATCATGCCGTCAGTCTAGTAGAAGACCATATATCCTTCCTTCTTCTTTCAATCCAGTCTGATTCTTCCTCTAAACCTTCTCTTCTATTACCTTTGCAAACCATCTCATCCTCTTACGGACTTGGATTTTTAACAATAAACATGATGATGGATCACAGGCTGTTTCTGTGTTTAGTGATCCAACTCAAAAAACAAAATATCTTAACTTTTAGTTTAAAGAACAAACTCAAGCACACAGAGTATTCTCTAATCTGTTGTGGTATATTTCAATAAACACTAAAGTATTTTTAGCATCTGCTCACAGAGCACAAAGGAAAAGAGTAAAATATCAGTAAATTAGAAAAAATTGAACTTTGAATAACTACACTGCACAGCCTATTTGATTGCCTTCTTTTCACCAATTAGTGTCACTCAATTAAATCAGATGAATTTTCACTTAGTCCACTGGATTCAAGACTCATTAAAGCAACTGAACAACTTCCATTGAGTTTTTTTTTTCTTCTACTCATACACACCCCATCAGATTGGCTCACAGCCCCACTAAGAGGCTGCTGGCAGCTCCAAATAAATGATATTGAAGTTACTCTCATATTTCTGTTAATTCAGCCTAGTTTTCTTTGGCTTAAAGATGGTATCTCTAAGTGTTCATAAATATGCATGTAAGAGAACTTGTAAAACTTAGATTTTTTTTTTCTTTTTGGCCTTCCAGGAATTTTGAAGTCACAGGTCTCTAGGCTAAGAAGAAATACCAGTAGTAAATCAGCACATCAAATTTACTAGGACTAAAAGAATTATAAAAGCAAACGACAATGACACACCTATCACCTACCAGCTATGAAACTGGCAATTTTGAAGCACTATAGAAGTGTTAGGAAGACTGAAGGGAACAAGGAGGGACACTCTCACACACTGTTGGTGGAGGAACAACCTTTCTGGAGGACCAGTTACCTGTATTAGTTAAGGAGGCACTAGGTGCTATAATGGATAAACCCCTATTGTCAGTGGCTTCACATAATGAGTAGTTCTTACCTAAAGTCTGAAAAGGGTAATCCTCATTGGTGGTAGGGGTCTCTCATCCTCTCACTGATAGAGAGGATGACAGAGCCTGATCGACACAGACTCCACCATCATCAGTTGGCTTCCAGGGTCACTCAGGCATCAGCACTTGGCTGAAAATGGGAGGAAAGGTGAAGCCATAGAGAAGGCCCACCGGAAGGTAACACACATTAGTTCTGCTCACTGTCTCTGGATGATAATCAGGCACATGGGCCTCTGAGATGCAATAGGAGCTGGAACAGCTGTTCCTCAGCAACGAATCTCCACTATGGATGCAGGGCATGAGATTATCTCTGACAAGAAAGCTAAATAAACATAGAAATACACAAAGTGTGTATTTATACAGTATATAAATACACAGTTTTTATATACACATACACACACATATATACACATAATGTTTTAAAAGTCATATTCTTTGACCAAGCAATTCTATTTTTCAAATTTTATCTAAGGTAAATAAATGGATACATGCATAAAGATATTCACTGAGGGTCACCTGAATGGTAGAGCCAGGTTGGTAGAGCATGTGACTCTTGATCTCAGGGTTGTAAACTCAAGCCCCACATTAGGTGTAGAGATTACCTGAAAACAGAATTTAAAAAAAAAAGATGTTCACTGACATTTTGCTTATAATAGCAAAAAAAAAATTAGAAACAACTTAAAATATATTTTTAGGTAAATTAGGTTAAATAAATTCTGGCCCATTTGTTTAATTAAAAACTGTTCACAAACCAAAAATGATGTTATATATGTTTACTTATTGATTGATATGGAATTTACAAACCAGGATACACAGAATGAGCTCATTTTTATAACAAAAAAAATGTCTGATAAATATATAGATTGGTTGACTCACCATGTAGAATCTAGATTCTCCACCTTTTATTACAGTTTCTAAAATTCCTTTTTATCCATTAACTTAGAAGCATTCAAGATCTGAGAGACTGACTCTGGATAAAATATTCTCAAGAGTCCAACTGACAAACTACAAAGTTGATTTATTCTTTCACACTGAAAATATGCAGTGAAATTTTGCTACTAAAAATGCCTGTTTCTTTTCTTTAAAAATACCTTCACCCTGTTATTGAGAAACTAGGAAATCAAGTTTCTCTATCAGAAGTTGCTTCATGAGCTCAGTTCTCAAGAAGAAAAAAAAAAGCGATACTCTTGAGACTTTTTTCCAGGCTTGGAAAATCCTCAGCTGTTATTTCACGCACTTCCTCTCTATGACACGGACTGTGTTAGACCCTGAGGATGCCAACATGGACAGCACAGTATCTGCCATTTCAGAACTCAAGACAAGAGAGACACCAGCGTAAACAGCCATTGTGATCTGTGAGCAGAGCTTAGTAAGGGATGCCCACAAAGTCCTATGAGAAGCACCCAGCCCAGTCAAGAAGGATTCCAAGAAAAGCCAATACTTGAGTGAAATCAAAATGGCTAAGAAACTCTTCCACAAACAAGTGAAGTGAGGAAGGACCTTCTAGTCAAAAGGACAAACATATGCAAATAAGATATTATGAGGTCAAGGACTGTGAACACTGGAGAAATAAAAACCAAGTTCCCAAAGTGAAATGATATAATACATACAAAACACTGAGCATGATGCTTGGGATACAGTAGGTACTCAAATGTCAATGTCCTTTCTCTTCTCCTTCCCCAACTCAGAGCAACTGAAGCAAAAGCAGGGTAAGAATTAAGTTTTGTGAAGCTTTTATATTTGGGGGGCTCTTTCCAAGAAAAATAATACAAAATCAGGCAGAGAGTCTTGGAAAGGGACCATGCAAATGAGTGGACATAATGCTTATGCTTCACTAGCTTCAGTCAGTGTGCCTTTGGCGAATAAAGGAGTGATGGTGGACATGGAAAGAGCAGGTGTAGTAGCAGATGAGCACTATGGTGAGCACTGTAAGACACTCCCCACACTTCCCTATAGGAATGAAGAACTTACTCTCCAGCTGCTAGGAGTACTGCAAGGGGCGTGCAGCTCATCCAAGCAACACACCTCTTTTCTGGGGCATTCTACAAGGTATAAAAGTCCATTCCTTTTGCATGGGTCCAAGTTGACACATAAACCCAGAAAACTGAAATATCATCATGCCCCCCGCACCCATTAGAGTAGAGGTGTATGGGGCCAGATAATAAATGGAGTCCTGACCCATGTCCAGATCACAGTCAGTGCAGTAGGTCCACTGACCCACCTGGCGGTCATATTCTCATCCCCAAATGTATAATTGAAATGGACACAATTGCTAGTTGCCAGAACCACTGCACTGGTTCTTTGGCCTATGGAGTAAGAACTAGAATGGTGTGGAAGACCAAGTGGTAATCTTCCAAAATACAAACCCCCACCACCACAAGACAGAAAATCAAGAATAATACTGCCTCCTAAGGGGAGTGGCTGAGATTAATACCATATTTAAAGAATTAGATTCTATTCATTTAATTAACCATCCTGGTCCCTGAAAACACTAGAAGTCTTCCAGAGTAGACATGGATTGCCACAAATTCAATCAAGTAGTATAACCCCACTTGCAGCTGATGTGTTGCATGTGAAATCTTTGCTAGAGCAGCTCTGAGTGCATGGTAAGTGGCACTGATCTAGCAAATGCATTCTTTTCCATCCTACCAGAAAAGATCAGAAACAGTGTACATTCACCTGAAATGAACAACAGTAAATATTTATAGTCTTATCCAAGGGCTATGTTAACTCTCTCACCCTCTGTCATAATATAATCCAACAAAAGACTGACTGGACATCTCAGACAGCACCACATTGGCCCACTGTATTGACACTGTGCTAATCACAGCAGATAAGCAAGATGTGGCTGGTAGATTAGAGGCCTTGCTAAACACTTGAACTGCAGAGTATGGAAGATATACCCTTTGAAGATTCAGGACCATATTAGTAAATGTTTACATAGCATTATCAATTTTAAATGTCTAATGGACTGGAGTAAGCCAGGATGTCTCCTGCAAAGTAAAGGACAAATACTATAATTTGTGTTTCCCACCATGAAGAAGAAAACACAAAGTATGTTTCATACCCAAGAATATTGCTTCAACACATAAACCAAATTTCCAGCTTTTAGTGCAGAGTATGAAGAGCTGTCAGCTTTTTTTTCCCCCATTGGGATCAGAGCAGCAAAGGGCTAGGCAGCAGGTCTAGGTCCTCTTCAAGCAACCCTCTGCCTTTTGGACCAAGTATCCCAGCAAACCCTGTGATAATAGAGGTTTCAGTGGTTAGAAAAGATGCCATGTGCAATGTATGGTAATGACCTATGGAAGAGTTATAACACTAATCCACTGGGTTCTGGAGGCATGCCACCTGTAACAGAGAATTACACACCTTTTGAGAAATCGTTCCAAGCATGTTACTGAGCCCTGTTAGAGATGGAATGTCTGACCATGGGACACCAAGTCAGAACTTCCCCTTATGAACTGGACATGTCAGAACCATCAAGTCATAGGTTGGACAGGTCCAGCTGTAAGTTGGTACATGTGGGATTGAACACAAGCAGGGACAGAGAGCACAAACAAGCTGCACAAGCAAGTAGCCCTGACACACGTCATCTACCACTGCTACACACACCCTCTCCCTCAATGCACACCTCTGGTCAGAGGAGCAGTCCCTGTGACCAGCTGATGATGGAGGAAGAGAAAATATATGACTCAAAACGGGTCAGCTCAGTATGTGAATGAAAGCCAAAAATGAATGCTGGCTGCACTACAACCCACTCTGAATTGGTCATGAAATACAGTGGTAAGGGAATTCCTTTCAACAAGCAGAGCTTTGGGCAGTGGCCACTTTGTGAAAAGACAAGTGGCCCAAGAGACTGTACATGAACTCATGCGTAAATGGCTTGGCTGATTGGTCAGGAGCCTGGAAGAAAAATGTAAGATCAGGGACAAGGAGGTCTAAGACAGAAGCATGTGGATGGACATACAGGAGTAGGGACAAGGTGACAGATCTTCATATCACATACCAAAGCCCATCAGAGATAATCCATCACAGGAGAGACACTAAGCAATCAAGTAAACAGGATAACTCAGCTAGTTGATGTCAGCCAGCTTCTGTCAATAGCCACCCATAGCAGACACAATGGAACTTACATTACTAACTACTACTCCATTAAAGGAGTAGTTATGGTGGCACAGATAGAGGCTATATGTGGGTTCAAAGAATGACCTTTCACCTACCAAGGGTGATCCAGCTACTATGACTGCTGAATGTTTATCTTACCAATGGCAAAGACCAATGCTGAGTTCCCAGTACAACACCATCCTTCAAGGGGCCAACCACCCACTGGTAACAAATTGATTACATTAGACCTCTTCCTTCATAGAAAGAATAGTTACTCATTTTTATAGGAACAGATATATATATTTTAGGAGATACAGTCTGAGAAATGTGCCTTTCCTACTAGCCAGCATTACTGTCCAAAGGCTTACAGGACATTTTATCCACTGGCAAAGCATCCCACATAATATTGCATCAGACCAAGGAATGCATATTGTAGGAAAGAAGCTATAAGAGAGGACAGTGACCAAAGAATCTATTCTCATATAATGTCCTACAATACCAGGAAGCTTAGAGCTGATAGAATGATGGAACAGCCTATTGAAAGCACAGCTGAAGAGTCAACTCCGTAATACTGCCTTGCAAGGATGGGGGAGATCGGCCATCCTTCAGGATGGAGAGTACATTTTAAATCATTTATGTTTATACAGGCATTGCATCCCCAGCCAGTAGAATAAATGGGTCTGAGAACCAAGGAGTAGAAGCAAGAATGGCTCCATATACCATTATTCCCAGGGCCCCATTTGGAAGATTTGTGCTTCCTGGCCCTGCAACTTGGGTCTCTGTGGCTTCACAAGTCCTGATACCCAAAGAGAGAATACTTCCTTTGGGGGAACACAGCACAAGTCTCATTGAACAACCATAGCTCCCATCTGGGCACTGTAGGCTCCTCACACCAAGGGCTTAGACCCCATCAGGGATGAGGGTTTGGGTCACACAAACAAGTAACCCTCTAAGACCAGCAGAGTTGTTTTAAAAGGTAGTGAGAATCTGGAACAAAGAGCAGAGTAAGGTGACTATAGGTATCAATTGTGGCCCCAAGACCAGCTGCAAATGAAGAGGCTAGAGTTCTCAATGTATCTCTCTTCTAAGTGTGCCTCAGAAAGAGAAAGCCCCAAAGCAATACTAGAGGAGTTGCTTCCAAAATTCATACAAAGAAGTGGATCAAAATGGTCCAAGGGATGGAATGTGGTGGCTGCTGGGATGCACTACCTGGAATGAAAGACTTAACTCTCAGCTTCTGCAAGTGCTAAAAGGAGGAGCTCTTACTTCTCAGACCCCTATGTAGACTGCTTCGACTGAAGAGAATGGCTTCACCCAAGATCACACCTCATTCCTAGGATGGCCAGAATCTAATGACTGATTGACATGTATGTGCAATGGCCCTGTCCCTGACTCAACTCCAGACCACTCTGAAGGGGCATCCCACATTCAGAAAACCCCACAGAGGGGCGCCTGGGTGGCTCAGTCAGTGAGGCATCTGACTTCAGCTCAGGTCATGATCTCATGGTTCCTGAATTCAAGCCCGGCATCAGGCTCTGTGCTGACAGCTCAGAGCCTGGAGCCTGCTTCGGATTCTGTGTCTCCCTCTCTCTCTGCCCCTCCCCCCCTCTTTCTCTCTTTCTCTCTCCCTCTCTCTCTCTCTCTCTCTCTCAAAAATAAACATACATTTAAAAAGAAAACCCCACGGAGTCGGCTGAGGCCTCTGCTGAGACTGCATCACAGTTTGACCTCTCCCTCTGCCCAGTCCTGCTGCCCTCCCTTCTGCAGATGTTGACCTCAAGGGTATGTCCTAATAAACCCCTGTATGTTCATCTTCATCTCAGTCCTCATCCCAGGGAACCAAACCTGTGATATGCACTGAAATAGAGGCACCAAAGATATTTGCCTGCCAGGTAAATTCTCTCCTTTGAATGGTATGTGATAAACACCAATACATTTACCATCCAACTTGCCTGCATCATTATCTACTACAGACAAGCAAAAATATAACTGATTTGATCATAGTTTACTTTTATTAAATATAAATATATATGAGATACTATCTAATGTAAGGGGTCAGAATCCTATCATCCAAGGTGGCCCCAGATGCCCAGAGTTTGATTAGACTTTTTCTTCAAAGATGATTCACTACAAACCAGATATAACCCCTGATTCATTCTTGTTTTGGAAGTAACTGCCGAAAAGACTAATTACATGTCCAGTGGGCTAGCTCTTTCCATTACCAGGTTGCTCTTAAGTTTTCAGCAGCAATACTTGGAGTCAGATCCGTGCTTCTTTGTTTCCTAAAATCTTACCCCTCCATATCAAAGAAATGCCTAGATTGAAAACAGTTTACGATCATGATATAAAATAAACATAACGGAGGAGTTTAAGGTTCTTAACACAGACCTGTTGCTAAAGACAAACACCTTCCTCTCCTGAAGTCTCCTTTCCACCATCTGTTTGCAAAAATGGGAAAGGGAGAGGTAGGGCTAGCTTTTCCAAAAACATTTTGTAATAAGCATGTGTTAATTCATAGTGGAAATAATAAAAATTATTTTATTATTTGAAAAATAAACTTGCGGGGCGCCTGGGTGGCGCAGTCGGTTAAGCGTCCGACTTCAGCCAGGTCACGATCTCGCAGTCCGTGAGTTCGAGCCCCGCGTCGGGCTCTGGGCTGATGGCTCAGAGCCTGGAGCCTGTTTCCGATTCTGTGTCTCCCTCTCTCTCTGCCCCTGCCCCGTTCATGCTCTGTCTCTCTCTGTCCCAAAAATAAATAAACGTTGAAAAAAAAAATTAAAAAAAAAAAAAAGAAAAGAAAAATAAACTTGATAGGTAATTTCTAAGTTTCCATCCAATGCTAACATTTTATGAACCTCCATGTAGTCACATTGAGCTAAACTGCATTTAGTTCATCATCTCCAGCCCATATTTCACTCAAAATAGGGCTTCAGTAACTATCTGCATGCCTACAATTTCCAAATTTACATCTCCCAGCCCTACTCCTCCTCTGGGCACCAGATCTCGTATACAACTCCCTGCTCCATTTGGAAATCTCAACGTTTTTTATTTTTTTATTTTTATTTTTTTTTTTTTGGGACAGAGAGAGAGACAGAGAATGAACGGGGGAGGGGCAGAGAGAGAGGGAGACACAGAATCGGAAACAGGCTCCAGGCTCTGAGCGTCAGCCCAGAGCCTGACGCGGGGCTCGAACTCACGGACCGCGAGATCGTGACCTGGCTGAAGTCGGACGCTTAACCGACTGCGCCACCCAGGCGCCCCATTTGGAAATCTCAAAAGCACCTCAACTACTGCTCTCAAATGCAAAACAAGTTTCATGACTTTCTGCCCCACATCAGATTCTCTCCTAGTGATCTCTATCACAGTGACAAGGACTATCACCTAATAAGCATAACAAACCAGGTAACTGGAGTAAGACTTGACACCTTCCACCTCCTTCACCTTCTGTTTCCAATATATCAATTCCTATCAATTTACCACTAAATAACTCAGACCATCCACTAGTCTCCATCTTCACATTCACCACCTAATCCAAGCTGTGACTTCTTACCTGCACTAGGCAATAGCTGCACCAGTTGCCCCATATCCATTCTCCACACTACAATTAGTGATGTTTGAAAATGAAAATATGATCATGCTGTTACCCTCTTAAAACCCTCAAATGATTGCTGTATTCTTTTAGAATCACAAAAGCCTTACCTTTTACTATAAGGCCCTGGATAATCTGGCCCCTGCCTATCTCTCCAGCTTCATAGTGCAGTCCTCCACTCCTCTCTTGGAGCTCCAGCCACTGGTCTAAGTTCCTTCAAAACACATGCTCCCTCCCACCTCATATTACTCCAGAGCTGCAGAACTCTGTTATGAACTGAATGTTCCTGTGTCCCTACCAAAAGTCGTATGTTGAAATCCTAGCCCCAAATGTAAGGGTATTAGAAGGAGGGGCATTTAGAAGGTGATTAGGTCATAAAGGTGGAGCCATCATGAATACAATTAGTGTCCTTATAAGAGACATGAGAGTTTGCTCTCTCTCTCTCTCAATCCCCCCCCCCCTTCTCTGTTCTCTGTCATGTGAGGACACAGCAAGAAGATAGCCATTGGCAAACCTGAAAGCAGGCCCTCACCAGACACAAATCTGCCAGCACCTTGATCTTGGAGATCCCAACCTCCAAAACTGTGAGAATTAAATGTTAATGTTTGTCATTTAAGCCACCAATCTGTGGTATTTGTTACAGCAGCCTGAGATAACTAAGACACACTCCATTTTCTTTCTACTTAACTCCTACTTTCCCTTGGAATCTCAGTTCAAAAACCATTCTCTCAGGGAACTCTTCTCTGACTCACAGGTTAAACCAGATTTTTCTGTTACAAGTTCTCATAGTACCTCATACATTTTCTTTATAGCACTTAGTATAGTTTGTAATGAATATAGGGAGCTATTTATTCAGTATCTGTCTTTCCTACCAGATAAGACTTTTAGGGCTAAGACATATTATTCATTTTACCCCAACACTTCACTCAGAGCTTAACACATAAGAGGTACCCAATAAATATTTCTTTACTGAGTGAATGAGAGAATTAATGAATGAACAAAAGCAGGGAAAAGTAATGAGGCATTTTTCTCTTTGTTGCTTTTGCTCAAATACCTAGTTTTCCTCTGAACTTTATTGCACTTTGACTGTGAAGGTATAATTTGGGACTGCTGCCCAAATTTCATCAGTTTTAGAGGAGAAAAGATAAGATCACTACTCATCAAATTAAATTGTTAAGAATGATCATTTGTTGGGGCACCTGGGTGGCTCAGAGAGTTAAGCATTGGACTCTTGGTTTTGGCTCAAGTCATAACCTCCCACGGTTAGGGAGTTAGAACCCCACACGGGACTCTGCATTGACAGTGCAGGGCCTGCTTGGGATTCTCTCTCTCTCTCTGCCCCTTCCCTGCTGGTGCTCTCGCTCTCTCTCTCAAAATAAATAAATAAACATTTTTAAAAAATGACATTTGTTATTTCCATAACAGTTACAAGATGTCAAGTAAAATTGAGTTTTGATAATCCTTCTGGGAAAATTATTAATAGGCCAAGAAAAATAGAAGCTAGGAAATATTTGTAACACTTTCTAGGACTGAGATATCAGCCCTGAGCATTATGCAGTGGAAAAGATTTGAATTACCACTAGCTTTACTTCTCCATAACTATTCTAGTCAAATGTCTCACATGCTTCAGTCTTAGACACTTAATGAGGTCCCCAAACCACTCTCTAACCTGGAGACAACTGGGAAGGGAATGAGGAATGTTTCTGGTAGTAGGTAGATAGAAAAATACACCAGTCTAATGAAAACCAGAAAAAACACACAAATAGTGGGGGGAGGGGAGAAGAGGATGACTATTTTCTGATTCAGTCTGTGACCAGCTTACCTCCCTATCCCTATCTCTTCAGAAGTGAATTTTGTAATGCAACCCCCAACTACAAATATACAAAGATATTTAGAACATGCATTAAACCCTTGGGACCTTGGGACCAGGGCACTTACCATATTTAACTTATCCCTTCACTGTGGCCCTTTGGCCAGCTCTGCCTCTAGAGAACAAACCCACACCAAGATTCTCAGCCAGGTCTTTCATCAGTACCAAATTCAATTTATAAAAACCCAAGTGTTACCTCTCTCAGTGAAAATACTCCAGATGATATTTTGGAGGCAAGTCATGTCCAAATTGCATGACATGTTTAACTGAATCTCTAGACTGATTTCCCCTTCCTCTACCCTCTACTGCTTTCCTACATTTCTGAACTAAAAGAGAAAAAAATAGGAACAGGGCAAAGCAGGAATCGATCACTGAGGTCCATATTCCCTCTTCTTCCAATGTGACTTGAATAAAGCCCTCATGTTTAACATAAAGCATTAATTTGTCCTGGACTGGAGAGAAATTTACAAAAGGATGCATCAAAAAAGAAGCTTCAGAGGCACACAGTCAGGCACCTGAAGACAAGACCAGACACTTGTGCTATTTAAGATCTCCTGTCCCATTGGGTCACCTGAGTGGCTCATTCGGTTAAGCATCTGACTCTTGATTTCGGCTCAAGTCACTATCTTACAGTTCCTGAGTCCAAAGCCCCGCAGCTAGCTCTGTGCTGACAGCTTGGGAGTCTGTCTTCCTCTCCCTCTGTCCCTCCCCGACTTGCTCTCTATCTCTCTCTCAAAAAACAAACAAAAAAAAAGCAAAAAATTCTTTAAAAAAATATCTCCTCTCCCATCAATTCCTGAGGCCTCAGGATAAATAGATCCCATAAGCTCCCAGTGCAAAGAATGAGACTCACAGGGTGCACTTTTGATATAACTAAGGAAAAAAGAGGCTCAGAGTCTCTTTTTTTGTGAAGCCACCCATGGCTGCCCTAACACACAGCTACACATGCACACACAGACACACACACCCTTTCAGCTACCATAGCACATTTCTTGGTATCTCTGTTTTATCACTGGACATAGTATCACATAATTATTTGTTTACAATAAATCTCCACTGTACTGGGAGATCTGCTAGAGCCTAGGGCCACATTACTCAGCTTTATAGATCTTCATAGCTCCATTGCATAGCACAGTAAGTGCTCAGTGTTTGCTGAATGAATAGGTAAATAAAAGAATGCAAGAATCTGCCAAGATGAGCCAATTAAAACTTTACCTTCTTAATATAATGACTAAGGTTGGTCAGCCAATTTATTCCTTTTATTTTTAATGTTTTTGTATTTATAGACATAATCATTTTAAATTATGCAATATTAAATATACACAAAAATGTATAAAGACTAGAACACCTTGCTTAAGAAACAAAGCATAACTGATACAGTTGCAGCCTCCTGCCTTTTCCTCACCCACCCCCACCCAGAGATAGGCACCAGGTTGGGTCTAGAGTCTGTAATCACTTTAAGATAAAAAGTCAGGTGCTTTCAAATAAAAATAAGCATGGCAGTGTCACTTCTTCAATTCAGCATGAATAGGGGTTTGCCTTACACAAAACTTTCGAGTGTGAACGCATTTATTATTCAAAATTTCACTAACAAAAACAGACAATAATAATTTAAAATGGAAACCAAGAGAAATATTTCCAGCCCGTCTATTTGCAAACAAGGATAAACAATTAGGACTGCATCAAACTAAAAGGCTTTTATACAGCAAAGGAAAACATCAACAAAACAACAAAACAACCTACTGAATGGAGGTGATATTTGCAAATGATATATCCAATAAGGGGTTAATATCCAAAACATATAAAGAACTTATACAACTCAACACCAAAAAAAGGAAATAACCCCATTAAAAAATGGGCAGAGGACCTGAATAGACATTTTTCCAAAGAACACATGCCAAGAGACACATGAAAAGATGCTCAATATCACAAGTCATTAGGGAAATTCAAACCAAAACCACAATGAGACATCACTTTACACCTGTTAGAATGGTCACCATCAAAGACAAGAGATTACAAATGCTGGCATGGATGTGGAGAAAAAGGAAACCGTACACTGTTGGTGAGATTGTAAACAGGTACAGCCACTACGAAAAATAGCATGGAGGATCCTCAAAAAATTAAAAATAGAAGTACCATACAATCCAGCAATTCCACTTCTAGGAATACAGCCAAAGGAAATTAAATACTAACTTGATATATGGATTTCTATGTTCATGGCAGCATTATTTACAATAGCCAAACAACCTCTGTGTCAATCAAGAGATGAATGGATAAAGAAACTGGGATATAATTCAGCCATTAAAAAAAAAAGAGGAGGGGCGCCTGGGTGGCGCAGTCGGTTAAGCGTCCGACTTCAGCCAGGTCACGATCTCGCGGTCCGGGAGTTCGAGCCCCGCGTCAGGCTCTGGGCTGATGGCTCAGAGCCTGGAGCCTGTTTCCGATTCTGTGTCTCCCTCTCTCTCTGCCCCTCCCCCGTTCATGCTCTGTCTCTCTCTGTCCCCAAAATAAATAAACGTTGAAAAAAAAAAAAATTAAAAAAAAAAAAAAAAAGAGGAAATCCTGCCATTTGCAACAACATGGATTGAGGGCATTATGCTAAGTGAAAGTGAGACAGAGAAAGACAAATACTGTAAGATCTCACTTATAAGTGGAATCTAAAAAAAGAAATCAAACTCATAGAGAAAGTGATCAGATTTGTGGTTACCAGAGGTGGGTCGTGGGGGCATCACAGGAAGTTGGTCAAAAGGTAAAAACTTCTAGTTATAAGATAAATAAGCACTAGGGTTGTAATGTACCACATGATGACTATAGCTAACACTGTTGCATGATATATTGGAAAAGTTGTTAAGAGCATAGATCCTACAAGTTCACATCATAAGGAAATTTTTCCTTTTTTTGCTTTTTCTTTTTATTGCATCTACATGAGATGATAGATGCAAACTAAACTTATTCTAATAATCATTTCACAGTATATGTAAATCAAACCATTATGCTGCATACCTTAAACTTATACAGTGGATATATATCAATTATATCTCAGGAAAACTTGGGGGAAAATTACTAGGTCATTAAAAATATTATGGCAAATTATTCTCATTTCCTTCCTTAATGAAACATTTGATAATTTCTCCGTTAATGTTTCAAGTCAGATGATAATAGAATTACAAGGATTTAAGCTAGTCGAGTAGAAAGTAGGTGTGTCTACTGATTAGATAAATAATAGATGATAGGTAGATAGATAGATAGATAGATAGATAGGTAGATAAAGATTTAAGACCACTCCAAACTGATCCTTTCTGTTCCTATATTCGATCAAATATTTCTTTGGTTTCCTGTGGGCAGACACTGTTGGCTGCTCATTCCACAATTGTGTCCCCCCTTTCCTTGGTAACAAAACAATGATTTTGTTTAGGCAGTAATAGTTCATTTTCCAGGAAGTGAATTTTGATTGGTCTATACCAAGCATGTCAGTCTCAATCCATTTGGCTCAGTGACTGGCCAATGAAAAATAAAAAGAAGTCTACTGTGCACTTATGAGAAAAGATTTTTCTCCATGAAAGATAAAAGATGTGAAAGGCAAATATTCCTCTTGTCCCTTCATTCTTGCTATATTTTTATGTGAAAACTTGATGCTTGGAACTATGGCAGCCATTTTGAAACTGTGAGGTCACAAACATGAAAGTGAAACTAATCCTCTGATGATAACAGAGGAGAAAGAAGAATAGAAATAGAAACTGGATCTTTAATGGCATCATTTATCCATCAAACAAGCCTGAGATCACATTCTTTCAGGCTTTTATTAAGTAAACAATAAATCTTATGGTTTGAGTCACTAACTGAGGACATCTTGATATATTTTTAAACACTAAGGGAATGAAAAAATGACCTAAGAATTTGCAGTTGAAAAAAAAAAAAAAGTTTGGAGAAGCTTCTAAAACTGGTGAAAGAAGATGTGATGTACATATTTATGTATCATGAAAATTATGTATCACTGGGGTAAATCATGTATCTACTACCATAGAGGATAGTAATAACACTCTGTAGTTTTGGTTCAACCTTATTTAGTAAGTTTTTTTCAGGTATTATATTTTAGGATGAACAGTGGAAAAGTCAAATATAAGCAGCAATTAAAATGATGAGGACTATAAATGAAGATAAATCTTAAAGAAATAGATTAATTACTTTAGGTTGTGTAATAAAGGTCAAAAAGAATCATGATGGCTAATTCAAGCATCTGGAGGTTTTTGATGCAGTATGTACAAGAGGACAAAATGTTATGCCCTACTTTGGCACAAAATTCCTCCTCCTGCATTCTCTATCATTATGCCACTTACTCAATTGTCAGTGTCAGAAAATGGAGTCATTTTTTCACTCTTCCCTTCCCCCACCTACCCCATATCAAAGAAATTTCAAAGGTTTCTGGCTATACCTTATTAGGGTCTCTCAAATTCTTCTAATTCTCTCCACATCCAATGTCATATCCAATGTTGGCCACCATCACCTCTCACTTCGACCACTGCAATAACCTGATAGGTCTTCTTCCCTCTGGTCTCATTGCTGCCTCATATAACTTCCAAAATGAGCTTTGTAAAAAAAAAAAAACAAATTTGACCAGATTTCTCCCCTACTTAAGATACTTCAGTGTTCTCTACCTGCCTTAAGGTAACAGCAGTATTCTTTTTTTTAACACACAATGTCTTATTAGTTTCAGGTGTACAATATAAAGACTCAACAATTCCATACATCACCTGGTGCTGATCACAAGTGTACTCCTTAATTTCCATCACCTATGAACCCATCCCCCACCACCCTCCCTTCTGGTAACCATCAGTTTGTTTTCTATAATTAAGAGTCTGTTTCTTTGTCTCTCTCTTTTCCCTTTCCCTCTGCTTGTTTGTTTTGTTTCTTTGACATTGGCTGTAGCAACTTTTTTCTAGATATGCCTCCTAAAGCAAAGGAAACAAAAGCAAAAGTCCCCTATTGGGACTACATCAAAATAAAAAGCTTCTGCACAAGGTGCCTGAGTGGCTCAGTCAGTTGAGCATCCAACTCTTGATTTTGACTCAGGTCATGATCCCAGGGTCGTGGCATCAAATCCTGAGTCAGGCTCCCCGTGGAACCTACTTAAGATTCCCACTCTCTCTCCCTCTATCCCTTTCCCCAGCACTCTCACTCACTAATAAATAAATAAATAAATAAATAAATAAATAAATAAGCTGCACAATGAAGGGAACAATCAACAAAACTAAAAGGCAACCTATGGAATGGGAGAAGATATTTACAAACGACATATCTGATAAAGGGTTAGTATCCAAAATATATGAAAAATTTATAAAACTCAACAGCCAAAAAACAAATAATCCACTTGCAAAATGGGCAGAAGGCATAAACAGACATTTCTCCAAAGAAGACATCCAGATGGCCAACAGACACATGAAAAGATGTTCATCATCACTTATCAGGGAAATGTGAATCAAAACTACAATCAGGTACCACCTCACACTTTTCAGAAAGGTTAAAATCAACAACACAAGAAACAACAGGTGCTGGCAAGGATGTGGAGAAAAAGGAACCCTTGCACACTGTTGGTGGGAATGCAAACTGATGCAGTGTGGAAAACAGTAAGGAGGTTCCTTAAAGAGTTAAAAACGGAACTACCCTATGATCCAGCAATCACACTACTGGGTATTTACCCAAAGAATACAAAAATACTAATTCAAAGGGATACACAAACCCCAATATTTATAGCAACATTATTTACAATAGCCAAGATATAGAAGCAGCCCAAGTGTCCATAAAATAATGAATGAATAAAGAAGATATGGTTTATATATAAAATAGAATATTACTCAGCCATACAAAAAGAATGAAATCCTCCTATTTGCAACAACATGGATGGAGCTAGAGTATAATGCTGAGTGAAATAAGTCAGAGAAAGACAAATACTGTATAATTTAAGAAACATCAATATTTTTAAACCCTTCATAATTTGTCTCATGCCCATTATTTCCACTCTTGTCTCATTACTTTCCCTCCAAGTACCCCATGCTTATACCAAAATACTTGCAAACTTTCTAAACCATGTCAAACTGTTTCAAGTTTCTGTGTCTATCTTCTACCTCCATATCCATGTGGGAAGAAAAAAAACATTCCCTTCAAAAGTCTCAAAATTCTCCTCTATCCCCCAAGTTCCTAAAGGCCTCCTCCTCTGGATAGAAAAGACCAAAGGACACCAGCATACTATGACACATATAAAATGTTCCAATCCCCTGGGTCAGGCAGGGGAACAAAGACAGCATGGGTTGCAGTAGAGAGAGCCATACAGGAGGTTGCAGAAGCAGATTCAAAAGTCAGATAAAATCTATGTAAATGAAACTTTACTCTCATGAAACCAGACAGAAAGAGAATTCAGGTAAAAATTAACAGGATAGGAGGGGTGCCTGGGTGGCACAGTAGGTTAAGCTTCAGACTTCAGCTCAGGTCATGATTTCAAGGTTCGTTAGTTTGAGCCCCAAATCAGGCTCTGTGCTGAGAGCTCAGAGCCTGGGGCCTGCTTCAGATTCTGCGTCTCCCTCTCTGTATGCCCCTGCCCTACTCGCATTCTGTCTCTCTCTCTCAAAAGTAAATAAACATTAAAAAAAGAAAAATTAACAGGATAGGAATGGGAGAGACCAGGAGATACCAATGTCTGAAATGAAGAGTAAGAACAGAGTCTGGGATTAATTAACTTAGCCAATTTTGGGGATGACTATAGACAATACAGGCATTTGTAGAGAAGGAGGTGACATTCAAGGCAACAACTAATGGACATTTTATTAATTCCTCTCTTGGTAACTACCTCATTATATTGAAATTACATATTAGAGTTTATCTCCCTCTCTGTTCTACATGCTTGTCTAAGGAAGAGACCATGTCTTATTTATCTATAATCTATACTTCCTCAAGTCATACCAGTATAGAAGTAAGAGTAGGCTGAAGTTAACAGTCAGAGCTATTCTTTCTGTCTCTGTCCCTACACACTCTTTGGAGATCCTCAAAATCCCTTCAAATTCCTCCTAATTCCAGAGTCCCCTCAGGTCACTCAGCTAGTCCTATTAGTCACCGTCTCCACCATTTTCCTTCTCTTTTGATCCTGCCCCAGCACATGGAACAGTGCCTTCTGTGACTGCTATTTCCTCCAGTGAAGCTGTTGACAGCACAAGTACTGTTCAGTGAAGCTGCCACATACACTACCTCTAGAATCCACCAGAGAAGCCAATGCCCTTCCTTGTCCTTGGCCTTGCATCAATCCTGCTGGCCCACTGCTCTGCTTAAGCCTTAACATATGCTCTGAGCTTCGTCCGGTGAGCTCCAAAAGTAAAGAGAAGTAGACACTTCATTGCCATTTTCATGGCAATATTTCTGTATGTTCATCACTGAAAATTTGATAAAAGGATTCTAAGTCTTATTTGTGGATCCCTGACCTCTGTATGAGAAGCCAAACCCATGGAGGTTAAAACAGAAGCCAAATAAGTCTCAGACACTCTTCTCTGCTCAGAATTGCCTTTCTCGCCTAAGGCTTCACAGGCCTTGACAATCGGCCTTTAGAATTGCTTCATGCAAATAGACACCTGACTACTCCACCTTCCAATCTGAAATTTCTTCCATGCCCTTTTGTGTCCATAGTGTGTAGCACATGCCTGGCACATAAATGTGTGCCCAACAAATGTTGACTAAATGAATGAATAAGAAAATGTTTTCCAAAATGAAAAATTAAGATGGCTGCGTTTCTCAAAATAAGATATACATATGGCCAAAAAGCACATGAAAAGACTGTCAACATCATTAGTCATCAGGGAAATGCAAATCAAAACCACACTGAGACGCTACTTCACGTTCACTAGGATGGCTACAATCGAAAAGAGAAACAATAGCAAGTGTGGGCAAGGATATGGGGAAACTGGAACCCTCATATGCTACTAATGGGAATGTAAAATGGTGCCACATCTTACTGTGGAAAACAGTTTAGCATTCCTCAAACAGTTAAACATAGAACTTCCATATAAGCCAGCAATTCCACTCCTAGACATATACCCAAGGGAACTGAAAACATGCATTCACACAAAAACTTATAGAACACTAACGCTCATAATGGCATTATTCATAATAGCCCAAAAGCAGAAACAATCCAATATCCATCAACTGATGAATAGATAAACAAAATATAGTATGTCCATACAATGAAATATTATTCAGTCATACAAAGAAATGAAGTACTGCTACATGCTATAACATGGATGAGCCTTGAAATCCGTTGCTAAGAAGACACAAAAGGCCATATATTGTATGATTCCATTCATATGAAATGTTCAGAACAGGAAAATCCACAGAGACAGAAAGTAGTGGTTTTCAAAGGCTGGAAGAAGGAGAATGGGGAGTGACTGCTAATGCATACAGAGTTTCTTTGGGGAGTGATTGATTAACTAGTAGTAATGGTTGTACAAATTTGTGAACATACCAAAAACCACTGAATTATATACCTTAAAGAGATGAATTTTATAGTATACAAATTATTCCTCAAATTAGTATACCTCAATTTCTAAGTGCCCGTAAAAATAGGATGATTGGGTGGGTATTATATCACTACAGAGTAGCAGTTCAAATTTTTTTCTCATTCCCTGAGTTAGTTAACATACAGTGCAGTTTTGGCTTGAGGAGTAGAACCCAGTGTCGTATGACACCCAGTGCTCATCCTGAAAAGTGCACTCCTTAATGCCCATCACCCATTTAAGTCATTCCCCACCTCATACCCTCCCTCCCCATCAATCCTCAGCTTGTTCTCTGTATTTAAGTGTCTCTTATTGGTTCAATTTTTTTAAAACTACTTTCTAGGGGCACCTGGGTGGCTTAGTTGGTTGAATGTCTGACTCTTGATTTCAGCTCAGCTCATGAGCTCATGGTCATAGGATTAAGCTCAGCATCGGGTTCCATGGTGGGCATGGAGACTGCGTAAGATTTTCTCTCTCTCAGGGAGCCTAGGTGGGTCAGTCGGTTAAGCATCTGACTTTGGCTCAGGTCATGATCTTGCGGTTCACAAGTTCTAGTCCCACACCGGGCTCTGTGCTAACAGCTCAGAGTCTGGAGCCTGCTTTGGATTCTGTGCCTCCCTCTCTCTCTGCCCCTCCCCCACTTGTACTCAGTCTCTATCTCTCTCAAAAATAAATAAAATATTTTTTAAAAAGTTTTTTAATATTCTCTCTCTCTCTCTCCGTCTATTGCTCATGTTCTTTATCAAATAAATAAATAAATAAATAAATAAATAAATAAATAAATAGTACTTTCTACCTTTAGAAATATACATGCCCACCTATGGAAATAAATTCCTCATTCAGGTAATTAGCTGCCTATATCAGGGATTATTTAAGATAAACTTTTCAGATGCACCCCTATGGTTATTGCAGCATTATTTGCAATAGCCAAGAAATGGAAGCAACCCAAGTGTCCATCGATAGGTGAATAGATAAAGCCAATGTGATATATATATGTATATATACACACAATGAAATATTACTCAGCTATAAAATAAATGAGGTCTTGCCATTTGTGACAACATGGATGGACCTAGAGGGTATTATGCTAAGTGAAATAAGTCAGAGGAAGAAAGACAAATAGCATATGATGTCACTTATATGTAGAATCTAAAAAACAAAACCAATGAAAAAACTAAAAAACAACAGATTCTTAACCGACTGAGCCACCCAGGCGGCCTAAAAACAACAGACTCTTAAATACAGAGAACAAACTGGTGGTTACCAGAGAAGAGGTGTGTAGGGGGATGCATGAAACCAATAAGGAGGATTAAGAGGTACAAACTTCCAGCTATAAAATAAGTCACAGAGGGGCGCCCGGGTGGCTCAGTCAGTTAAGCATCCGACTTCAGCTCAGGTAGTGATCTCACAGTTTATGAGTTCGAGCCCCACATTGGGCTTTGTGCTGTCAGGTCAGAGCCTGGAGCCTGCCTTAGATTCTGTGTCTCCTTCTCTCTCTGCCCCTCCCCACTCACGCTCTGTCTCTGTCTCTCAAAAAATGAATAAACGTTAAAAAAATTTTTAATAAAATAAAATAAGTCACAGAGATGAAAAATACAGCATATGGAATATAGTCAATGATATTGTAATAACAATGCATGGTGACAGAAAGAGACTAGACTTACTCATAGTGAGCACTGAGTAACGTATAGAATTGTCAAATAACTATGTCATACATATGAAACCAATACGACATTGTATGTTAATTATACTTTAATTAAAAAACCTAATAAAATAAAACATAAAATAAGAAAAAAAGATAGGCTTGTCAAGAATGATATAGGAGGAATTCCTGCACTGCACTTGTGATTGGACTATGTTACAAATTCCATATCACGTTAGATACTCCCTAGTGCCCTATGCAAAGCAGGAACTCAATTATAAATAAATAAATGTCAACAAATGCCTGGTGAATAAGTTAACAAATCCTCATAAAGCATTTATTAAGCATATCTGCACATAATGTTGTACTAATCGGCAAACACTAACCTTCCCATTGAAAGCTTACTATGGATGGAAGCCAATCTGTCCCTGATAGGCAGAGAAGTGAACTTCACATACTCTAGGCTGGGTTTTATCAGCTGTTAGAGAAGTCATTTAGAAGAAAACCAATAATGGCTGGTAAATTGTCCAGCTGAGTGAATATAAACATTGCTGGCCTACATTGTTCACACACCCCACCAAGAGAGGATATGCAGCCCTGGTAGAGGAGAGAACTGGGGTTCTTGTGTTAGTTTTCAAATCCTGGGAGAACAGGAGACATTATCAGAAGAACAGCATTCCCAGACATCAGAATAATGTCAGCAAAGCCCATGGTGGGTACTTCACTCCAACATTTATAGTACCTACCCCAGAGCTAGGCAAAAAGTAGACACTCATTTCACATATACATATTTATATAATATATATATACATTTTTTCTCTCTCTAAAAAAAAAAAGGTTTTTTGCATTCCCCTACCTCTATATTACAGGTTGAATTATACCCTCCAAAAAAGATATGTTGGAGTCTTAACCGCAGTATGACAAATTATGACCTTATTTAAAGATAGGTCTTTACAGAGGTAATCAAGTTAAAATAAGGTTATGAGAGTGGCCCCTAATCCAATGTGGTGTCCTTATAAAAAAGGGAAATTTGTACATGGACACACACACACATACACACACACACACACAGGGAGAATGCCATGTGGACATGAAGGCAAAGGTCAAGGTGATATAGCATCAGTCAACCAACACCAGTGATCGGCCAGCAAGCCACCAGAAACTAGGAGAACAAATTCTCTGCCACGGCCCAGAGAGAAGCAATCTTGCTGAAACTTTGATCTCGGACTTCTGGTCTCCAGAACCGGGAGATAATCAACTACTGTCGTTTAAACCAGCCAGTCTGTGCTGCTTTGTCACAGCAGCCCCAGCTGATTAATACAACCTACCATCTGCTAGCAACAGCAGCACCCTCCACTTTGCTGTCCTTGTCATTTTCTGTCCTGACTTCCCCATACCAGGGGATAACTTTAAAAGCCACACTGCACATCCAGCCGGTGAGGGAGCACCCAAACTCATAAGTGTCCAAGACCATTTTCCCTCTGTGAGGAGGGTCTGTGTCCTCTAGGCCCTTGCAGCAAACAAAGGGGACTAAAATATCATGATTTGCTCCACCCCCATTCTTTTTTATTATATATCATTCATCTTTAGCAGAGTGGCAAAAAAAAAAAGTGTTCTTAAAATGGCAATTTCATGAAGTTAAACGTGATTTTGGAGAAGAAAGCCCCAAGGGTTCAATAAACAAATATGAACAGATGTTCCAAACTGTGCAAAGAATGTGACAATAGAAAAAGAGGGAATAATGTTGCCAGACTGACATTTCATACCCAAGGCCCTGTCTGAGCTCCCAGTCACCAGTACACCTGCTGCAGGAACCAAATTTCGATATGATTTAATATACTCAGTAATGAGTTCAAAAGTGCATCATGCACATAACTTCATTCTAAGGTCTGTAAATTAGAGTGATCTTCTAATGAAGGATAATAAGTCGCATTTCCCAGCCTGCTCTTAGGCAGCCACAAGCAGAGCCAACTCTCTGGCTGAGAGAGAAGGGCCCTCTCTCTCTCCATGCTAGAGCCTTTGAGGAGATCAGCAGTCTAAAAATTTTTTTAATGTTTATTTATTTTTGAGAGAGACAGACAGAGAGAGAGAGAGACAGAGCATGAGCAGGGAAGGGGCAGAGACAGTCGGAGACACAGAATCCGAAGTAGGCTCCAGGCTTGAGCTGTCAGCACAGAGCCTGATGTGGGACTTGAACTCACGAGCCATGAGACCATGACCTGAGCTGAAGTAGGACGCTTAATCAACTGAGCCACTCAGGCTCCCCAAAGAGGTCAGCAGTCTAAAGAATGGCACTGCTACCCCAGCTGCAGCCATGCTCCTGGCTGCAGAACCAGGCATTGGTGGATCTGCAGAGTTTGGGGAATGGGGATGGTCCAGCCAGTACCAACAAATACTGCCCTCCCTAAGCCCAAAATCAGCCTCACAGTTTGCTAAAGAAAGGGGCAGATGCAGAAGCTAAACAGAGAAAGTAGAACTATATACCCTATGGAGGAACAAAGTCTTAACATGCAGCCCTATAGAGGATATTGCAGAATATCCTGTCATTTAATTCAATGACAATTTAAGCTTTAGAACAGGATCATCCCTTTGTGTGCTTTAGCAGTGGTCAATCTGTAAATCATCCTTGAGTACCTACTATGTGCCAAACATCGTGCAAAGTGCTAGGTAAGATAGTGAAGGTGAGAGACACAGTTGCTGCCTATGGAGACACAGCAATGGGCAAGAGATTGGGCATGGGAGTCAGACCCAGCTAGACTTTAATCTTGACTCTGTTATGTATTAGCTGGGTGATCCTGGGGATCTCTGAGCCACAGCTTCCTCATCCATAACACAGAAATAGTAGTATGTCCTATAGAATGTTTTGTAGCATTTCTAGTACATAGCAATCACTTGAAGACAAGTTATAATTATTATATGGTAATGTATAAATGCTGATGAATACATTCTCTTTGTAAATTAGCCTTTAAATGTCCTTCATGAGCATATATTCTGCCTTTCCAGCGAGAGGCAGAAACCACCTTTTTCTTTTGTATCCTCCACCTGTTTGCAACATAATGATGGCTGCCTCCATCCCCACACCAGTGCCCTAGACCACCTATAAGAAATAGGCCAGAGGGGTGCCTGGGTGGCTCAGTCGGTTAAGCATCTGACTCTTGATCTCGACCTGAGACTCAGGTCATGATCTCAGGGTTCATGAGTTTGAGCTCCACACCGATGGCACAGAGCCTGCTTGGGATTCTGTGTCTCCCTCTCTCTCTGCCCTTCCCCCATTCAAGCATATACTTTCTCTCTCTCTCAAAATAATATACTTTAGAAAAAAAATTGGCCAGAAAATTACAGAGTTGAGAATTATGGGTTATGATGCTGCTCAGGAAAAATTAATGGGGTAACAGTAAAGGAAAGAATTGTAAGCAAATATTACTGTGGTTGGGTGTCTTGCTCTAGTCCCAAAACAGAAAGCTGGAAGGTTTTTTTGTTTTTGTTTTTGTTTTTGTTTCAGAAAGCTGAAAGTTTTGCTCCTTACTCTCTTTAGTCAAAACCAGTCTACACTACAGGCTCTGGCCCTTAAAGCAGTGAAAAGATTAAGTCTATAGAATATATTGATTGTTATTATGTAAATTTACATAGCATGCATATGTTCCCATAGAATACTACAGTTGTGAGTTCCACAGAGATTTACCTGTTCCTGAATCACATGAAATATTTTTCAATTTCCTCATTCTGAGATGAGAAAATAAACTGTTTCTTCTGAGAAATCAACAGCTTTCCTAATGAACCAAATGTTCTCCAGTACAAAATCATTTGCCTCCCAAAAAGAGATTATTTTCTCCCTTCATCAACAAGAGATGGAGTCCGCTGCTTTTAATTCAGATGGTACTCTAACATAAACCAGTTCAAGAATGTCTTCATACATTTCTTGGCTATTTCAAGAGCTTATCATAAGAATGTATTTTAAAATATAATCGAATAGTTGTATCGAACATGGTTTTCCATGTTTTATCAAAAGTTACATTGATATCTTCTTAGGGAAGAATAGGAATAAATTCAGTTATAAAATTCAATACATTCTTCTTTTTCTCATAAACAAGGATGATAAAAGGGAGGTTAGAGTTGACAAGGGGAAAAATTATCATTTAATGTTTCCAAGAAAGTCACTGAGCATAGAAGAAACTGTCACACAGTTTCAGCCCTTCAGGAGACTCACAGCTCCTCTTGGATGCTCCTAAAAGAATTAATGAGATAGACAATGGCTTGATGGGGAGTAAACTCTCCATAATCTGGCCACCATTCCTAACTCTTGCTTTATCCTCCAGCCTTCTGCTGCTCTGTCCGCTCGGCTTGACATGCCTATTTATATGTACTCTCATAAGACCCAACCTCTCCAGACTTCAGCCAGCTTGCTCCTCCCATGAACTGCTAATGGACCCACACTGGTTTGTCCCAGCCTCCCTCCACCTGGGCCCTGCCTTCAGGGGCAGCCCTGGCAAGGTTTGGTTGTACCCATAGGGGTTGATTCCAACAGCCAACTGCTTGTTTTTAATGATTTAATCTGCTCAAGACTAGCAGCTGGATCGGATGATACCTTGAGACTTCCAGTTTATAAGTAAATATTCTAACAATTTATGAATAAATCTTCCCAGTAGAGCCAGACAGAGAAATGTCCTACCCATTTAAAACCTAAACAGAGAAAATATGACTGGTAGTAAAATAATTTAACCTCCATACCTATTATTAGCAACAGACTAGCAGACTGGTTTAGTCCTTTCAAAACTGCAGGCTTTTCTATGGCGTGGATGTGTGATAAATCAGGGGAGGGGGGCCAATAAGGGGGGTAGTGAGATGAGCATCTCTATTTTAGCCTAAGAGCAGATTATCCCTCACCTCTGAGGTTTGGATAAAAAAGAAAGAAAGCTGAGGAAAGCAATTAAGATGGCTTAATAAGGGTCTGAGAAGGTTTTGCTGCAAGCAATGATACAGCTTGGATAGTGGAAGGCAGGAAGAACGTTTCAATCCTATTTAGAACATCTAAAGCCAGATCTGCATGTGGAACTGAATGAACACTGGTCATTTGTATTTGGATAATTCACCAGTTGCCACTAAGAAATTACCCTAGGGAATGCTTTCTGGGAAGGATATGGGGGAAGGGAGCAAAGGACAGGCTGTGTCCTTTCACCTGATTGTTCAGAGCCTGGACTCATTTGCATAGCCCTCTGAGGATGAAGTCTTTTCTGCCATTTGGTAGATTGCCATCAAATTTCAAATGACATGATGCACGGTAGATTTATGCACCATGAAGCGGATACTGCAGGGGTTTGGTGTATTTGTGTTTCATTTCCAGTTAAACAATACACAGGGGGCTGTCACACTAACAAGGTTTATAATGATTGACTTGTTCAGCCGTATCGAGACCTTTACTTCAATAGAGCAGAAGCCTCAATAAACAGGAAATTTATATTTGAACAGATGTCTGTCTAGAAGGGTGGTACCATGTTTCTGCCTGACTTGGTTCAGAGAGAATCAAACACATTTACCTCCCACCCCCACAAGCACAGCATACAGCTAAATTCTGGACAATTTGCAGAATCTCTGGGTCACTAGCATCTTACTCTTCTAAAATGGAATCCCTTAAAATGTGTGTTTAAGTCTTCTGAAAGAATTACCACATATAATTCAATATTTGGCTGTGCTCATTTTAAACATGAATTCATGATTTTGAAAAACGCATACATCATACGAGAACAAAAAGAAAGCATTTTTATCCCTGTTTTGCAGCACTTTAATTCCCCAAGCCTCAATATTTTCAACTATAAATTAGGAATAGTAAAACCCGCAGTAAGAGGTTGTTATAAAAATTAAATAAGAAAGATTCTATGAAAATCTAGCACATAGTTGGTGTCCAATAAATGTTTATTTAAAAAAAACACACAGATGATATAAGTGTCCCTCTAGGTATACTTGGTTTCACCTTTGGCAGATGAATTCATATTATTTGTGACAGAATTAAGAACAGTCAGAACATTTAGGAACAGAGCAATGCAGTATATAGAGAGGAAAAAAATGCTTCCCTAGAACTTGATGTATCCAGTGAGCCAGACAAATATAATAAATGGGGCCACTGCCAGGGACTGGGTCCCTGATGAGCTAGATGAAACTTGCTAAGTATTAAGATATAAAAGAGTCAAGGGAAAGGTGAAGAAAGTGATTTCTTCCTTTGGATTCAAAAATACCTAGGTATTTGATGGATGAATGAATGAATGAACGAACGAACAAAAGAATCAACACATCCTAACATAATCAATCACCCCCAATTGATCCAGGGTTTTTTTATGAACCATTTACTGATTCAGCATATATTACTGGACCCAAATCACATGCCAGACACCGTGCTAGGCACTAGGGATACAGAGGTGGGAAGACAGACATCTTCCTGGAGTTCATAGTCTAGTGTGGAGACAGATAAATATTTGCATAAATAAAGATAAGAATTGTGATAAGTGCTATGATGGAAAAGTATAGAATACTATGAAAGAGTTTTTAAATCTTAGGAACCTAACATCTGGGACCTGAGGTATGTGTAGGAATCAGACAGATAAGAAGTGGGGAGAGTTCCAGGCAGGGGGAAACAGCATGTGGGAAGTCCCTAAAGCAGGAAAGAGCTTTAGGCATTCTGAGAAATGGGAAGAAGGCATTAGTGGCTAGAATATCATAAGCAAAGGGAAGACTGGCAAGAGTTGGCAGGAACCAAACCCAGCAGTCTTACTGGCCTTGTTGTTTACTTTGTAGTTTATCCTAAATGTAATGGGAGCCAATGACTTGATCAAATTTTTGCTTTTAAAAAATTATTCTGACTACAGTATACTGAATGAATAAGAAATATAAAATGGATATGCGGATATTATTAAAAAGCTATTGCAGTCACCCTAACAAGAGATGATGTTGGCTTACACTAGAATGTGGAAATGAACTTAATATGCATTTTTGAAGTAGAATTATCAAACTTGAAATTCAATTAGCGCTGGCCAAGGCAACAGGACAGATAGTGGTACTACCCACTAAATGGAATATACCAGAAGAGCAGATTGGGGAGAGAGAGCAATGGGAAAACATCAAAAACTTAATTCTGTACAATCAAGTTTGAAATGTCTACAGCCACTGAAGCGGATGTGTCTAGAACACAGTTGTACCTAGATTCTAGAGCTCAAAAGAGAAGTCAGAGCAGAAGATATAAATTGTGAAATCACATGCATATACAAACAATAAACAAAATCACAAGAGTGGCTGCGGCTGCCGACAGAAAGTAAAGAGGATGAAGAGAAGAGGGTTTAGTTATTTTAAATTATTTTAAATTTACATCCAAATTAGCATATAGTGAAACAATGATTTCAGGAGTAGATTTCTTAATGTCCCTTACCCATTTAGCCCTTCCCCCCTCCCACAACCCCTGACAGTTTTTGTCTTGAATGGACATTGGATCACCCCAAATATTTTTCTTAATCTATAGAGATAGCCATTTAATTTTACTTATTTTGTTTATATGTGATTGTTTGATGGTTTAGTATTTCAAAGTAGGTCAAAAAGACTAGGAAAGAGAAGCCATGGGATGGGAGGAAACCAAGGGTACTTGGTGCCAGGGGGTAAGAGAAGAAAGCATTTCAATAAAGGAACGTTGACTATTGCTGCAAATAAAGTAAAATGGGAACTAAAATGAGTCCATTGTATTTAACACATGCAGGTAATCTTTGGAAGTCCTGATATAATGGAGTTGTGAGGACAGAAGCCAGGCTGGAGTGGGTTAGAAGTCAGAGGTAAGGAAGTTCAGGGGCATGGGAAAACAAGGCTTGTGGTGATTGAAGTACAGTGATGAGAGAGAGACTGGGATCCAAGAAGGGTGGTAGTGGCAGTTGTTTGTCATCTTTATTGTTGTTGTCATTGTGGCTGTTCCTGGTGGGAAATACTGTAACATGTATTAATACTGATCAAATAGATCCAAATAGATGGGAAAGACTAGAGGGAGTGGAATTCAAACCACACAAGGAGGAAGTAGACTTGGACAAGAGGAGTGGTGTGTCCTCCATTGAAAGGTATGAAAAGAGGGCACAGATGCAACTATACAGCATAGATCATGTGAAGGGAACATGGGGAGTTTCCATCTGAGAGTATCCCTTTTAAATATGAGACAAGGTCACCTTCTGAGACTGAGGGAGGGTGGAAAGTTTGAAGGAACGTGGAGAAGAGATGAAATAGTCCTTGAGGAAAGAAGGATGGAGCTTACTAGACAAAATAGTGCTAGTTTTGCCATGGGCTGGGGAGAAACCAGTTAAGTTTGGTTATGGTGCAACACAGTGTTACCATCTGCCAGGTTGTGTGATATTCTCCAGTGATGCCACGCCATGACGGGTGGCTCATGAGAAATTGGATGGCTGGGTTCATCTAGAGCTGGAGTGTAATCAGGTGGGGGTGGGGCAGAAAGAGAAAAAACATGAGGGTTTTGCAACAAAGGAATGGTTGTAATGAACAATGAAGGACAAGAGGGGCTAATGGGAAGACAGTGAAAGGGCCAGTGGACTGGAGATGCAGGGGGCCCGTCAGCAAGCAAGCAGGAAAGATACAAACAGCAGGTTTCAGGAATCGGGATGTGCAATTTAGATATTCTGCAGAGGTGGAAGCCTCTGGTGATGACAGCCATCACCATGTAGCCATGGAAGAGGGTTGCCTAACAAAGGACTGAAGGAGAAAGTCATTGTAGATGAAGTGTTCAAAACCTGAAATTTGAGATGTTGAAGAAATTTAACCGTGGATATTTAAGTTACCAAGGAAGACAGAGGTTGAAGTGGACAGAAAGATTAAGCCATGGTTCTAAAGTCTTTAGTGAGAGGGTAAATACTAAAGAGATTTACTCGCTAAAGAGTAACCAAGTTACAATGAAGAAAAGGAGAATGTGGTACAGCTGAATGGTTTGAGCCTCAAAAGACTAGGAATTTTTTATAAAAGGAGAGGGTAGTTATGGTCTAAAAGTATCAAGAGGGTGGAAGGAAGACATCTACCCTCAAGCCCAACCCCACAATAAATCAAGTAGGAGAAAATCACCTTTACTGGAGAAAATCTCAAGGAATATATAACAACAATAACTACAAATGTTTTGAGTGCCAACCTTATACAAAGAACATTTTACACATAACTGGTTTACAAAAACCATAATGGTTTACCAAAACCATTAGGTATTATTCCCATTTCACAGATAAGGAAACTAAGTTTAGACAGAGTTAAATAACTTGCATTAGTCATATATATTACAAATGACAGAGCTGAAGCCATAACGTGAAGAAAAACTGCAGTTATTGAAATGTTTTTGAGGGCTTATTATACTGACAAGATGCAATGCTTCTTTTATAATTAGAAGGATCTTGAAAAGCCATTATTCTATGGACAAACATTGAAGTAGTAGAAGTCCTGTGGACTGCCACATTCAGGAAAAGGTGATTATTTCATCCTGTGTCCTTGAGGAAGGAACCATTCTTGGTCCCTCCCTTTCCCTCTCTTCTCCTTTCTCTCTCTTTCCTCCTACAATACAAACTCATGAAATCCATGTCCCATTTATCTTTGTTCTTTGTCTCCTCTGAGTCTCACACAGTGCCTGACACACAGTAGTTGCTCAACAAGTATTTGGCGAAGTGGAACAAGGAAAATATCCAGACTAAACCAATCCACAGACCTTCTCTTATTACTAAGATAAGGAGAGGGGAGAAAAGAATGCAATGGCTTCTCTTACTGCCTCTCCAGCCACTCAAGAAGTCAGAAATGTGGCCACTTTATTTTACTTAATGGTAAAGTGACTAACTGTGCATTCTGAACCTTTAGTTCTTGGTCTGGAGTCACGCCAAAAAGTCCACGGGTACATGGATCCAGGCCTGACACTGGAAAGGGTGTGGACACAGGTTAGGGCCAAAGCACTCTAATTTAATCCACCATCATCATCCCGCTGTGTACCTACAAAACATGCCAACCACTCCATGAATGGTCCCAACAACCCATCTCCACCCTTCTAAGAGACTGCAGTACACAGAATCGAAATAGTTTTTGTTTTTTGTTTTTTTTAATGTCATTAAAATGCTTCTTTTCTCTAGGGCCCCTGGGTGGCTCAGTCAGTTAAGTGACTTCAGCTCAGGTCGAGATCTTGCAGCCTGTGAGTTCAAGCCCCACATCTGGCTCTGTCCTGACAGCCAAAAAAAAAGCTTCTTTTCTCTTTTTAATATTTCAGTATTTCAAGAGGAAGGAGGAAGCTGCTGGTTGCAGTGTTCCAGAAGTTGTCAGTATTCCCCTGCATCTGATTATTTCCTTAGAGGAAAACTGTTGTGTCGATGAGGCTCCAGGTGTGTCCTTTCAAGGACAGAGGTAGGATGGTGATCTGGGCCAAAGCTATAGACTAAGAAAGATCAAAGGGAATCCCCCAAAGGGATCCACTTTGGATCATCCTATATCTTTATCAGTCTCCTCAGACTCTCCTAAGGGGGATACAAAAACACTGAGATCCACTTACCAACTTCTAACTAAGTTTTATTGGCTCAGTAATGTCAGCAGGTAGTAATACCAATGCTTACTACATGCCAGACGCTTTACTGAGTCCTTAAATGCTTATATTGTGTAATTCTTACTAAAGTTACCAGATATATATTATAACTATCCCCATTTTATACATAAGGAAACTGAGGCACAGAGGTATTGCTCACAAGCAGAGGTGGGATTCAAACCCACACCTCTCAGGCTCCACTGCCCTACTGTGTGATCATCATATAGCAGTGCTTCCCAGAAGACAAAACCTACAGGTTCTACTGCAATTTGGTAGTAGTAGCCCTGTTAGCCAAGATTCAAAACTGAGTCTTTCCCTGCCCACCCATCTGTCCTTATCTCCTTTTCTGCCACCCAAACAATAGAGGTGGCAGAAAAGATATAAGTCTGCCAAACACGAATAGAAATGTCAGAAATGACGGGTGCCTAGGTGGCTCAGTTGGTTCAGCCCAGGTCATGATCCCACAGTTCATGGGTTCGAGACCCACATCAGACTCTGTGTTGACAACTTGGAGCCTTGAGCCTGCTATGGATTCTGTCTCCCTCTCTCTGCCCCTCCCCGACTCGTGCTGGCGCTCTCTCTCTCTCTCTCAAAAATAAATAAACATTAAAAAAACTATTAAAAAAAAAAAGAAACGTCAGAAATGAGGTTGTGAGCCTTAACAGAAACACAAGAGTTAAAGTCCTCTGGGTTGCTTTATTTTCAGAATATGCCAGAACAGACTGCTCCAGATTCTGTGAACCTGATGTCAAACACTGTGGGAGGTTAAGGTTCACAGTGCTGGAATTATCACCTGGGGGCTCTAGCCCACAAAGAGAAGGCATTCCTTCTTCCCACCACCTTCCCAGTAAGTGGCAAGAAAGCAAAAGACGTGGTGAGTCTGTTTTCTATCACTAATCATGACTGCAGACTCCCATGGACGCTATGAGAATAGGATCTCAGGCAGTAAAAAGAGGTGGGTGTCGTAATTTCAACAACATGAGGAAGAGGAAAACAGATCTGCAGGAGCCTGGGGAACAGAATGTAAGAGAACGTGAAATGTTCTTGGTTTCAGTCACATATACAAATTATGAACCAGTTGGGACTCATCAGAAATTTTTTGTGGGCCAACTTTGCAGTGAAATGCTTTGCTCAGTCTGGAGAAGTGTGAAGAACTGGCAGCTGACTTAGGATGGCTTGTTTTGAGTTAAGTCTGGGTTCACCCCACAGTTTACATCTCCAGAGCCCTCCAACACCCAGCTGAGACGGCAACTGCAACCACAGGACTCCCATGGAGAAATTTGTCACTGGAGACATCACACGCAATTCAGCCTAAAGAGTGTGCTCTAAGTGGCTACTGGATGACTCACAAAATCACCTGAACCAGTGTGCATCTGAACCAGATGCTACAGTGTGCAGCTCCCCTTCCCAAACAAACAGTGAGGGCACTCAGTCCTGGGTGCTAGGAGCTCACTTCCAACTTTCTCAAGACCATCCCATTACCTTTCATAGGTAACCCAGCAAAGGTAGTGCGATGAGTAAACTGGGGCACAGAAGAGTAGCTGACCTGCCCACATCCAGGTTGTAAGTTAACAGAGCCAGGATCCAAGCCACTCACAATACAGACAAGGGTCTACTCTGTACCAGGACTGTGTTTATCCAAGATGACTAAGACACTTCCCCTCCTCAAGGAATTGACAGTCTATTCAGGTGTGCTTCCTCTCATGGGTTTCAAATCCAGGTTTTTCAGCCACTTTTAAAATACTATAACTACCCTAAAGCATTTATTGTCTATATCATTTGTTTGAGACTTATTATCACAGATTATCTCGAATGATAGTTCTCTTCCTAAGTGTGTGGGACATATTTATAACTGGATTTTAAGCTATTTGAAGGAGAAGGCTGTGCGACATAAACCTTTGTGTCCCTGTACCTAGCACTGTATCTTGCACTTGATGGTGTGACTCAGTAGGTCCTTTCTGATACTGTTGGTGGTAGTGCTCATGGGGGACACTGATGGCACTTGGAAGAATTGGGGTTTCGGAGAATTTGTTCCCTCTATACCAACCAAAGGTGTGTTTACAGGAACATATTATATGATTAAAATTCATTTAAACATGAACTACAAACTAGAATGATTAATTCAAAATATAGGCTTTTGAGCCAGACTATCTACATTTGAAATCATTCCCACAACCGGGCTTTTTAGCTGTGTGCTTAGCATGTTACTTAATTTCTCTGTGCCTCAGTATCCTTATCTGTAAAATGGTAACAGTAACAGTAAGGACCCTGAGAAGATTACTCAAGTTAATACACGTAAAACACTTAGAACAGTATCTGTCACATAGTAAGTGCTCAACAAAACTTAACTCTTACTGTTATATTCAAATAATTTTACTTCAGTGCAATTAATATATAGTCATATTGGGGCACATGGGTGGCTCAGTCGGTTGAGCAACTGACTCTTGATTTTGGCTAAGGTCATGATATCATGGTTCATGAGTTGTAAGCTCACGCTATAAACATGGAACCTGCTTGAGATTCTCTCCCTGCACCTGCCCCACTCTTGCATGCACCTGCTCTCTCTCTCTCTCAAAATAAATAATAAAAACTTTAAAAATATATATATAGGGGTGCCTTGGTGGCTCAGACAGTTAAGCAGAGGACTTCGGCTCAGGTCACAATCTCATGGTTTGTGAGTTCAAGCCCCATGTTGGGCTTTGTGCTGACAGCTCAGAGCCTGGAGCCTGCTTCAGATTCTGTGTATCCCTCTCTCTCTCTGTCCCTTCCCGACTCTCACTCTGTCTCTCTCTGTCTCAAAAATAAACAAACATTAAAAATATATGTATATGTATGTATATATATATATATATGTGTGTGTGTGTGTGTATACATATATATATATAGTCATAAAATTGGCAGAGGCGAATCATAGACAACAAACCCTGTTCATGCATTTAAAGAGTAACTTCTCAGTGACATCCTAGGTTCAGTATGCATTTAGTTCAATGCTTCTTCAGCTATGATTAATAACTTATTCAACAAATATTTATTAAATATCCATTATATCCTAGAAGACAGAGACATAGACTATGGCTTCTCTCAAAGAGCTTGCAGTCCAGGGGTGAATTTAGCACAGGAAATGCAGGGACAAGAAACAGCACAAGGTACTACGGAACACAAACAAGGGATATATAACCCATCTTGAGGTTGTTAAAGGGGGTCTCTGTACCAAATTTTGAAGAACAAGTAGAAGTGAGCCAGATAAGGAAGGGAGGGAGGAATTGATGAAAATAATAATTACATTTATAATTATAATACCATGTGTTTCCATAAGTCTATAATTTACAAAATGTATCAATTATCTTATTTAATGAAAACTGATTGGTTCCTAGTCCAAAATGTGGACATATGAGCTGCACCAGACCAATCAAGGCCCTTCTCTGAGTATTTTTTGAATTTGAGCTGTGAAGAAGTGTGTCTTTATCTCTCGGTCACAAGTTACAGAGGTGGGAGGACAAAGCAGCCTACAGCCATGTCCCCTGCTGAGCAGAGAAGCAGCTGGTAAGAGAGACTGAGGCTTGCAGGCAAAGAGACAGAAATGAGAGAGATGATGTTTGATGTGCGGGATCCAGTAGCCAGCTCCACCCTGCCCTTTCTACTTGGGATCACATGCACTGCTGACCACAATGAATACCTATAATAGCACTGCTGATGAGCCTGTATTGGGTGTTTAATATGTACCAAAGCTGTGCCAACCTCTGCACAATTCCAGTAGCACCAAACTCTTTTGTAAAATGTGTTGCCAGGCCAGGAATAGAATGAGCTAGCATATAGGTGCCTATTTCTCATTGACTTATCCAACAGCTAAGAACGGTCTCACTTGAGCAGAATCACTGGATATTCAGTGTAGACAGTGAAATCTAGTTGCTGGTTGCTCTTTTTTAAATCTCCTTTTGTTTACTTGCTCTATAATAGTCCAAAGATGCCTTGTACTCTGGAAAAGACAATTGTTTAAATGTAGACAGTTTTTGGCCCCTTGCAGGCTGGAATTTGGAAGGCAAAGGAGAGACCAGCTCTATGAGCATGCTTTTCACAGAGCCTGCTTCCTGACCTGCCATCAACTTGCTACTGACGCCTCTAATGCTATGAGCCCCACACCATCCCTATGCCCAACTCATCTTGAGACAAATACCTGTCCTCTCTCAGCAATGGCTACTTGGGTGTTAATCTTCACACTGTCCATCTGCACCTCTCAGACAAGGTGCACGCTCTAGCAAGTGATCAGAAGAGTCTTTAAAATATTCCTGTAGTCCCCAGCACTTCTCTCTTGTCAGATGCAAATTCTTCCTCCATCCACAAAGGCAGTTTACTCTATGCCACAGCTCCAAACTGCCTGTATGTTCATCTCCAAAAATACAAATCCTCCTTCTTCAATGTTCTGCTTATTGCTATTGCCAAAGACACCTAAAAATAAGTCGATTTCCATACCACACAAAGCATTAGAAAAATAACAGCAATAGAACCTCACGGCAGTTCAGCCCCTTACGGTATTCCAGATACGTGTGATTTACCCCACCAATATTTTTAACAATATGGGGATTGTGTAATGCAATTTGGACAGATATTGTTACCCCACTTTACAGATGACAGAGAGCATATCTATTTCCTCAAGTTACCAGGCTGTAAGTGACGGAGCCAGGCAAGGACCCCACGCATCTTGCGTATTACACTCTGAGAAGAGGGCAACAATTATAAGGATACAAATCCCAAACTAGTAATAAAAATCATTTAAGTTTAAAACCTTGATTACCTTGTCCTTCATTTTCTTTTGGGAATATATGATGCTTGGCTTTAACAGATATATATTATGTTTGGAGAGAAATACTTTATTGGTTTTTTTTAATGTTTACTTATTTTTGAGAGAGAGAGACAGAGACAGAGTGCACGTGGGGAAGGAGCAGAGAGAGGGAGACACAGAATCCGAAGCTCCAGGCTCTGAGCTGTCAGCACAAAGCCCAACGCAGGGCCTGAACCCACGAACTGTGAGATCATGACCCAAGCTGAAGTCAGACGCTCAACCAACTGAGCCACCCAGGTGCCTCTATATCTCCTTTGAATAAAGAGTCTAAATGTTTCCAAAAATAACACAATTCATTTTCATTAAGGGCTCTGTGTGGGGTGAGGGACAGTGGCTCTTATGCAAACCATTTCTCATCTCATACCTTGAAATGACAAGGAAAGAGCAGTGCAAAACTGAGAGAAGATGTCCCTTTAAAAAAAAAAAAAAAGACTTCAGACATGGCTTTTGGAGCAATATGTCTGAATGTCTCCCACACTTTACATCAGTATAGTTTACTGGTAGATAAGTCAGAAAATTCCAGAGAAAAATGTTTTCTTCCCAGTTCCTTCCCCAAGAGAGATTTTAAATGTTGATTACTTTCTTTTTAGAGAATCTGTGTTCATTCAAAAGGGGAGTTTTCTCATCCTCTTCAAAACAATCACCACACAGCCCAAGAGTCAAGCAACACAGTCATCAAATGGAACCATTTTGGTGGTGCCCTAGTGTCCTGAGAAGACTCGATGCAAAGACAAAATGACAGGAACTTGAGCTGCAGCAAATAACTGGGGACTGTGTCACACAGCCCATGGCAAAGAAACAGCCAAACACTTTTTGTAACTGCAAAGTTCGAACAATAACAAAATTTTGCGCATGACACTCCATATCTAGCCTCCAGGGGTCACTGTTAAATGTCACAGCTAGTTCTCCAACCAGCAAGTCTCCAAGGACCTAAGTCAAAAAAATTTTCTCCAGCCAGAACTTTATTTAAAAAAAAAAAAAAAAAAAAAGTTTATTTTTGAGAGAGAGAGAGAGAGACAGAGCATGAGTAAGGGAGGGGCAGAGAGGGGGAGACACAGAATCCAAAGCAGGCTCCAGACCCTAAGCTGTCAGCACAGAGCCCAACGTGGGGGCTAGAGCTCATGAACCGCGAGATCATGACCTGAGCCAAAGTCAGACGCTTAAATGACTGAGCCACCCAGGCGCCCCCAGAAGTTTCATAACCCTTGCCAAATATAGACAACTCCTTTTGACAGAATATTTTAGGAACTTGACATTCTTTGACATATCTCTTATTTTTCTTTGAAACAATCTTCATTGTCATGGTTTTATACAAATTTTTTTTTCAAGGAACAAAAAGTGATTTTTTTTAACACTTCACAGCTAAGCAAAGTCCACATAACTTGCATAACTCATGAAGCACCCATGAATAATATGTATTGCTTCTTCTAAAGTTATCCATTTTTCACTTCTATCTATAGAGTTTAAAAATATATAGAAACAAGGAAGGCTAAATTCAGATGTGGGCAGGAAAAAGGCCCAGAAAACAACTTGAATAGGAGGATTACATATTATATATGTATGTGTGTACATATGTATGTATACACACATACATATATATATATACATAGAGAGAGAGAGAGTGGTCATGCAGATAAGAACAGAATTATGTATTATATATTCAGTATACTTACATATGTAATGTAACAGGCAGGCTGTTAAAATCCCACAAAAAGGATATTAATGTATTATTTTTAAATTATCTTAGCAAGTATACAAAAGTAGCAAAATCATTTATCCTAGTTTCACCAACAACACTAAAGCAACCAAAAACTGAGAAGTTGTTTTAAACATAAGGTTATTTAAATTTGTTTTTAGCCCATAAAAGCTTTTTCCAAACTGAGTTCCCCAGTCAAATAGTTCAAAAATGCTACAAAACATTTCCTTCTTTTGGAGAAGTAAAACGCACAGAAAGAGAGCTATTTAACCTAGCTTTTTAACATAGCATTGTGTAAACTTATTTAACCACTGAACATGTTATTCATGGAATATCTTTTAATTTCTCATGCAATCTATCATAACAAACAATAAAAATATTAAAATATAAACACAGTTTGGAAAACGCTGGCCTAGGGTTTTAATGAGTGCCAAGTAGATTTAAGAATTTTTAAATGCTATATATATTTATTTTATTTTGTTCTTGATTTTTGAAATTGCCTTTTGGGAGACTATCTTATTATCCAGAGAATTTTTTTCAATACATATTATAATCCAAGTTTGTCAATTTCATTTCCCATTATCATTTTCTGATTCTCTAAAAATTTATAGTCATACACCAAGCTTTATCATTTCACACAATACTAATATTTTGTATTTCTCCAAAAAAAGCTCAAAGTATACTGCAAGCATTTTGTGACTCATTTTCATAACACTGCTGTGACACAGGTAGAGATTAATTGTTCCATTTCACAGATGTAGAAAAGGCATCTTAGAGAATGAGTAATAGTGTGGAAATAAAACTCACTTATTGAGCCTTCAGAATGTAATCTTTCATCCAGATGGCAATGTTCCTCTACAAATTAAAAGTTTAGTTCTCTGTGTGTGTGCCCAGCTCCTTGGGAAAAAAAGTAAAATAAAGAACAAGTGGAAAGTACTATTGATGGTATCTTCTCCACAATAGTGGAGATCAGGATCTTTCCCACAAGGATTCTGAATAACAAGGTAAGGGAGCAACCCCCTCCAGGCAGTAGAAGAAGGCACTTGGTGATATAATTCTAATGCAGAGCCAAAGAGCTTAGTATCAGTCATCAACTTACAACCATCTATTTCCTTTTCAAGAGCTAACAGGGGCTGTGCAGACTCATTTGCCCTAGGCCACAAAATAAAACACGGAACAGTCAAATCAGTTGAAATAATTTTAAATCTCTTAAAATAATGGAATCTTCTGCGTTTGTTGAATAGGCTTGAAAAGTCACTGGTTACTAAATCAGTTATTGTTGTTATGCTCACTTTCAAATGGTTTGGCGGCTATCATTTAAGGAAAAGCCTCCTAAACAACATGCCCAGTTCCTTCCATCCTCAGAGTACATGCACACACACACACACACACACACACACACACACACTCACACACACATCTTCTGGTCCCCAAGAGGACATCTCTGTTCCTTTCAAAATCAAAAATCAGAAAGAGAAACTATTGGATTTTTTTCTTCTGCAACATTTTCATTCTTAACATTTAACCTTGCTTCCTGGTGCATTTTGCCTGGCAGAAATATTTATTTGGACAAAGCCCCATTTGTGTCTCCATTCCTGCTGGGACAACCCAGCCTGCTTTCCCTGAAGCTCTCATTTCCACACCTAAGCATTTAGTTCTCATCTCTAAGCTTAGGCTAATTCTTAGCCAATTCTTTCACTATTCAAAGGGAAGTTAGGAGCCAGCTGAGCTTTGATGCTGGAATAATGCTCAGTTCCTTTATCACTGCTGCTCTTCTGCCTTTTGAGGCCTCCTGGGAACTAATGCCTAGGCCCAGAATCTCAGGCCAAGGTTGGGCTCAGCTTCGGGCTGCTCCACCCCCCCAGATGCCACCCACTGCCTTCATGGTTTCCATGATTTCCATCCCCTGTCACCCACTGCTCCTGCCCCGGCCTCTGCCAGACCGTGCAGATCGTTTTCCATCGCTGGCCACCAGGCAAGCTCCTGGAAGACCTGGCCAGCCTGAATGCCATCTGTCCTCCAGTACCTTCCTCAGCCACCTGGACAGTCTGTCAACATACTAAGTCCCAAGCACTTGAGTGTAAGCATCCAGAATGTTCAACTGTTCCAAAGACACTGACAATCTGGAAGAACCAGAGTCTGAAAGTTTCACTAGCCAGACAGTAGATACCCACCTGCCAAGTACAGAAAAGATGCTCAATACATACATATTGAACAAACAGCTGAGTGCTGGCCACTGCACACAGATATCTCTGACCCCAGCATCTGCCCCTCCCTGTAAAACTGACCACCAGGCGTAAGTGAGGAGAACCTGAATTGTCAGATTAAGGTATGGTGGCTCACAGCAGAGACTTTGGATTCAGACTGCCATGACTCCATCCCATGCCCACCACTTACTGACTATATAACCTTTGGAAGGCTATTTGGCCTTCCTCACCTCAGTGTTCACATCGATAAGATGGGGGAGAGAATCGCTTTCCACATGAGATTTCTGTAAAGACTAAATGAGCCACATAAGGGACAATGTGAATCCCTAGGCTAGAACTGGCACTAGAGAAATGTTAACTATTAGCATTAAGTAACATCACTTACACCCAAAAGGGGGAATGAGAAATAAAACAAACAAAACAACTTGGTGCCTGAGCATGTCAAAATAAACTGTACGTAACTGTTGCATTTTTTCCTTTCACTTTCAGTCCTTACTTCAGTCATGTTTGTTTGGGGTGGCAGCCCATGACACCGGAACGACCAGCAAGCCAACACTGCAGCAATTCTCAGTCCTCACACGCACCTGCTAATGTCACAACAACAAGCCACTCCAGTTCTCCTCAATGTGCTGCTGAAGGATGAGATGTGTGTTTCTGCTTCAGGAACTATTAAAAAACCCAAGATTACTTTCGTCCTTGAATACTCTTGAAGAACACTTGCCCCAAGCTGGTCAAGCTTTCAAGCCTTTATTCACTGGCTGGTTGGACTTTGTGCCATGCTAGGTATTAGGCTGCTGGACCCAGCTTCGAAGGTCAGAGTCCTTAGCGTTCCAGAGCAAGCTGGCTTTATAGTCTTGACCCCTTTCAGAAACACAGTGCCACTTCTTCAGGATGCTCTAACACCAATTTCACCTTGGCTATTCCTTACAATTTGAAAAATCCTCTAGAGCGATGCAGAAATGTATAACACTGTGCAGAGTATTTCTAAAGAACAGAAAAACTTATTCAGCCAGAGGACTGCTTTACAAAAATGTGGGCTCTCACCCATTAGTAAGTGATGTTTAGTTGATCTCAAGAGGTTTGGTTTTAGTAAAATAGAAAAAAGTAATGGAATAGAAGGGAATGGAATGAAATAGAACACAACAGAATAGATAATATCAAAATGTGTCCCATGTAAAAAAAGTAAAGTATTGTGTCATGTTTTAATTACGTATATATGTAATTAAATGTAAATTTAATCACGATGTAAAAGTATAATTCTCACTATGGATCAAGATGAAATATTTTTTAAAATCACATGTCTAATGGGCTGCCTAAATCAGTATAGACATACCTCATTTTGTTGTGCTTCACAGACATTGTGTTTTTACAAATTGAAGGTTTGTGGCAACCCTCATTGAACTATTGATGCCATTTTTCCAATAGCATTCGCTCACTTTGTGTCTCTGTGTCACATTTTGATAATTTTCATAATGTTTAGAATTTTGCATTTTTATTATATTTGTTATGGTGATCTGTGATGCTACTATTGCAGTTGCTTGGGATACCACAAACCAGGCGCATACAAGAGAGCAAACTTAATCAATAAATGTTGTGTGTGATCTGTCTGTCTGTTCCACCATCGGCCCTTCCCCCATCCCTTTCCCTCTTCCCAGGCTTCCCTATTCCCTGAGACACAACAATATTGAAATTTGGCCAATTAATAATCCTACAATGGCCCCTAAGTGCTCAAGTGAAAGAGTCGTATGTGTCTCACTTTAAAGCAAAAGCTAGAAATGATTAAGTTTAGTAAGAAAGACATATTGAGAACCAGATAGGCCAAAAACTACACCTCTTGTACCAAACAGTTAGCCAAGTTGTGACTGCAAAAGTAAAGTTCTTGAAGGAAATTAAAAGTACTACTTCAGTGAACATATGAATAAGAAAGTGCAGCAGCCTTGTTGCTGATATGAACAAAGTTTGAGTGGTCTGGATAGAAGATCAAACCAGCCACAACAGTCCCTTAAGCCAAAACCTAATCCAGAGCAAGGCCCTAACTCTCTTCAATTCTATGAAGACTGAGAGAGGTAAGGAAGCTGCAGAAGAAAAGTGTGAAGCTAGCAGAGGTTGGCTCATGAGGTTCAAGGAAAGACACGATCTCCGTAACACCAACATGCAAGGGGAAGAAGCAAATGCTGATGTAGAAGCTGCAGCAAGTTATCCAGGAGATCTAGCTAGATCATTACTGAGGGTGGCTACACTAAACAACAGGTTTTCAATGTAGACAAATGGCCTTCTATTGGAAGAAGATGTCATCTTAGCCTTTCACAGCTAGAGAGGAGAGGTTAATGCCTGGCTTCAAAGGACAGACTGACTCCTTTGTTAGAGGTTAAGACAACTGGTGACTTTAAGTTGAAGCCAATGCTCATTTACCATTCTGAAAATTCTCAGGCCCTTAAGAATTGTGCTAAGTCTAGGGCATCTGGGTGGTTCAGTCAGTTGAGCATTCAACACTTGATTTTGTCTCAGGTCATGACATCAGGTTGTGGGATTGAGCCCTGCATCAGGCTCTGTGCTGAGCATGAAGCCTGCTTAAGATTCATTCTCTCTCTCTCTCTCTCTCTCTCTCTCTCTCTCTCTCTCTCTCTCTTCCCCCCCTCTGTACCTCTCCCCCCACTTCTCTCTCTAAAATAAAAAAGAAAATAAAAAAAGAATTATGCTAAACCTACTGTGCCTGTGCTCTAGAAATGGAACAAGCCTGGATAATAGCATATCTGTTTACAACATGGTATACTGAATATTTTAACCCCACTGTGGAGACCTCCTGCTCAGAAAAAAAACATTCCTTTCAAAATAGTACTGCTCACTGATAATGCACCTGATCACCCAAGAGCTCTGATAGAGATGTAGAAGAAGATTGTTGTTGTTTTCATGCCTGCTAACATAACATCCATTCTGTAGCTCATGGATCAAGGAGCAATTTTGACTTTCAAGTCTTATAATTTAAGAAGTACATTTCATAAGGCTATAGCTGCCATAGACATGGATTCCTTCAATGGATCTGGGCAAAGTCAATTGAAACCCTTCTGGAAAGGATTCACCATTCTACATGCTTTTAAGAACTTCATGACTCATGGGAAGAAGTCCAAATATAACATTAACAGGAGTTTGGAAGAAGTTGATTTCAACTGTCGTGGATGACTTTGTGAGATTCAAGACTTCAGTGGAGGAAGTCACTTCAGATGTGGTGGAACGAGCAAGAGAACCAGAATTAGAAGTAGACATTGAAGATGTGACTGAATTGCTACAAGTTCAAGATAAATCTTGAACAGATGAAGAGTTACTTCTTACGGATGAGCAAAGAAAGTGGTTTCCTGAGATGGAATCTACTCCTGGTGAAGATGCTTTGAACACTGTTGAAATGACAACAAAGGATTTAGAATATTCCCTGGGCTTAGTTGGGAAAGCAGCGGCAGGGTTTGAATGGACTGACTCCAATTTTGAAAGAAATGTCATTGGTAAAATGCTATCAAACAGCATTCATGCTACCGAAAAATCGTCTGTGAAAGGAAGACTCCATCAATGAGGCAAACTTGATTGTTGTCATGTTTTAAGAAATTGCCACAGGCACCTCAACTTTCAGCAACAACTTCCCTGATTAGTCAGCTACTATCAACATGGAGGCAAGATCCATCACCAGCAAGAAGATTATGACTTGTTGAAAGCTCAGATGATTGTTGGCATATTTTAGCAAAACAAGTTATTTCTAAATTAAGGTATGTGCATTGTTTTTTAGACATAAAGCTATTTATTATACATTTAATAGACAACAGTATAGTATAAACTTAACTTTTATATGCACTGGTCTTCTAAGGTTCCTGGACTCAATTCCAAATTGGGGGCCAGGGTTGTGGGGTTCCCCTCCACACAGCATCAAGGAATTCTTGGACACCAGCAGGGTGTCTGAGAATTCAACCCAATGCTAACTCTACCTACCCAGAGAGAGCATCAGATTCCACAGGCAAAGGCAGTCCTATAAGACTTCCCCCTACCTCCCTACTTCAGGTGCCAGTCACAAGCCCCAAGCTGTTTGTTACTTGTGCTTCTGACTAACTGGCTACAGACAGCAGATGAAAGTCCAGGTTGTTATTTAAACTACTAACCCACGGGGCGCCTGGGTGGCTCAGTCGGTTAAACGGCCGACTTCCGCTCAGGTCATGATCTCACGGTCCCTGAGTTTGAGCCCCGCGTCGGGCTCTGTGCTGACAGCTCAGAGCCTGGAGCCTGTTTCAGATTCTGTGTCTCCCTCTCTCTGACCCTCCCCCATTCATGCTCTGTCTCTCTCTGTCTCAAAAATAAATAAACGTTAAAAAAAAAAAAACAAAAAAAACTACTAACCCACTGGCTATAAAGCAGAGGTTCCCAGGACCTCCTCCTCAGGTTTGATTAACTCACTACAGCAGCTCACAGAACTCAGTAAACATCTTACTTCCTGCATCACCAGTTTATTATACAGGATGTAACTCAAGAACAGCCAGATGGAAGAGATACACAGGACAAGGCATGTGGGAAGGGGTGCAGAGCTTCCAGGCACCTGCCTCCCCTCACCCCCACATGTTCACCAGCCCAGAGGCTCTCCAAACCCAGTCCTGATTGACTAACTCATTGGCCACTGGGTAATTTAACCTCGGCTCCTCTCCTCCCTTTTAGGAGGTCAGGAAATTTTTGTCCCACACTTTTTTTTTAAGTTTATTTATTTATTTTGAGAGAGACAGAGACAGCGTGAGCAGGGGGGGGGCAGAGAAAGAGGGGAAGAGAGAGAATCTCAGCAGTCTCCGTGCCACCAGCTATGGGCTTGACCCCACAAAGGGTGAGATCATGACCTGGGCCAAAACCAAGAGTCAGACTCTTAACTGACTGAGCCACCCTGGCTCCCCCTGTCCCATACTTCTACTCACAGAGTTGGTTCTCCAGGCAACCAGCCCCATCCTTAAATTATCTGAAGGTAACCTTTCCAAAGTTACCTCATTAACATAACAAAAGGTACCTTTATCACAGAAAATTAAAAGGGTTTTAGAAACTGTAAGCCAGGAACTTTGGACCAAGACCAAATGCATCTGAATGACCAAATATCACAATATTGCAACTAGGAAACCAAAAAATTCACTTGACTCACTTTATTGCAATATTCACTTTCCTGAGGTGGTCTGGAATCAAACTGCTGTATCTCGAGGTGTGCTGAATTGACCCATTCTTCCACCTATACCAGTGGCATTTCAGTCCAGGGGGTGATGAACATTGGAAAAATATCAGGGAATATGCAGCCAAATTTAGCTGTGTGTCTAGAAGTTATTCAAACAAATTTAGGAAAAATTAATTCAAGACTCAGCTACATCAAACACCCAGAAACTTAAGTAGTAGTTAGAGAACACAGACTTAACATCAGACTGCTGAGATTTGAATCTTTGTCCCTTGTTAGCTGTATCTTCGTGGGTCAACTACTCAGCCTCTCCAAGCCTAAGGGTCCTCTTCTATGAAATGGGGATAAAATGGGGTCCTCTTCAGTTACCAGGAAAATGAAATTCAGCATGATAATGAATTATTATAAAAGGATGATACAGCACTTAGCACTGTGCCTAGCACAAAGTAAGCTCTATTAGCTATTATTATCTTTGCCATTGAAACTGGTAGTTATTGGGGCGCCTGGGTAGCTTTGTCAGTTAAGCATCCAACTTCGGCTCAGGTCATGATCTCAACGGTCCGTGAGTTTGAGCCCCGCATCAGGCTCTGTGCTGACAGCTCAGAGCCTGGAGCCTGTTTCAGATTCTGTGTCTCCCTCTCTCTCTGCTCCTCCCCTGTTCATGCTCTGTCTCTGTCTCAAAAATAAATAAACGTTAAAAAAAAATTTTTTTTAATAGAGAAACTGGTAGTTATTATTGTTGTTTATTATATGAAACACTGTTGTCTAAATAGCTTCATCTAGAAGATAATACTCAGCACACCATGAAGACCAAATAGCTTTTTCCCTCATTAAGCCACCCAGCCTATTAAAACTCCTGGTGACTCAAATCTGCCTGAACAGTTAAGAGAGGCCTAGTACTCCATTTCCAACTGGAGCTACCCAAACAGTCGGTGTAGGTTTGGGGGTGTATGGTTAACACCATGATATTTTGTTCTGCATAGTAATAGCTAGTGTGGGTTCAAAAACAAACACAAAGAAAAAATAATAAAGTAAAATAAAATAAAACACAAATACTATATCCAAGTGGTCATGTGTAAAGAAAATTTGCCTTTTAATCACTTTTTCATAAAATATCAAAAGGAATTCCAAAGAGCTTTCAATTAATTATTTCAGTCTTAATTTTTTTAACTTTATTTTTTTTTTTTTTAATTTACATCCAAATTAGTTAGCATATAGTGAAGCAATAATTTCAGGAGTAGATTCCTTAATGCCCCTTACCCATTTAGCCCATCCCCCCACCCACAACCCCTCCAGCAACCCTCAGTTTGTTCTCCACATTTATGAGTCTCTTCTGTTTTGTCCCCCTCCCTGTTTTTATATTATTTTTGTTTTCCTTCCCTTATGTTCATCTGTTTTGTCTCTTAAAGTCCTCATATGAGTGAAGTCATATGATTTTTGTCTTTCTCTAATTTCACTTAGCATAACACCCTCCAGTTCCAGCCACATAGTTGCAAATGGCAAGATTTCATTCTTCTTGATGGCCAAGTAATACTCCATTGTATATATATACCACATTTTCTTTATCCATTCATCCAGTGATGGACATTTGGGCTCTTTCCATACTTTGGCTATTGTTCATAGTGCTGCTATAAACATGGGAGTGCATGTGTCCCTTCAAAACAGCACACCGCGGGGCGCCTGGGTGGCGCAGTCGGTTAAGCGTCCAACTTCAGCCAGGTCACGATCTCGCGGTCTGTGAGTTCGAGCCCCGCGTCGGGCTCTGGGCGATGGCTCAGAGCCTGGAGCCTGTTTCCAATTCTGTGTCTCCCTCTCTCTCTGCCCCTCCCCCGTTCATGCTCTCTCTCTGTCCCAAAAATAAATAAACGTTGAAAAAAAAAATTTTAAAAAAAACAAAACAAAACAGCACACCTGTATTCCTAGGATAAATGCCTAGTAGTGCAATTGCTGGGTTGTAGGGTTCACAGTCTTAATTATTAACTTGGAGCTAGTTTTGTTTGGGGGTTTTTTTTTTACAGTTATTTATCTTACTTACCTGTGTTAGCCCTTTCAGGACTTTCTCCGTGGCTCAGCAAGAACACATGGTGAAGACAGGTGAGGAACAGGCAGGGGGATGGCAGGGCTGGGATGCCGGAAACCACTGACGGAAACCTATACACTGATGAGAATAGCCTTTTCTGGCTCTTATTTTCTAGATCTATTCCCTGTCAACACTGTGTTCCACTTCACAGCAGCAAGGAAAAACCAATGTGGTACCTTCCTGACGCTTTAGGGCAGGTTGAATGCAGAAATCCTTCATAAAAGCCCCAGACTGCTTAAGCAGTCTATAAATGAAATTAGGGTGACCTAGACAAGGACTTTTTTTAAAACCCCATCCTCCTGCTGGACTCTCTTCATTCTAGCCTGAAGACCCACTGGTCCTCAGATCCAGCTGGTCACATTCTTTAGGCTGAAGTTTAGCTTTATGGTGTGAGAAAAGGATATTCTTAGAGCAGCAAAAACTGATTATGTTTTTAATTCAGATACCTATAATAGACATGTGAAAAAGAAACTATGTGCCCAGCACATAGTCTCACCTAATCTTCATCCTCTGAAGTATGTATCCTCTGATGTATGATAATCTACATTATCTCACCTAATCTTCATTCTCTGATGTATGTTTATCCCCATTTTACAGTGATAAAACTGAGGCTAAGAATAGCTAAGTAATTTGCACCCACACAGCTAGCAAACAGTGTGGTCAACTTTGGGAAAGGAATGAAGAGCTCCTCTTTTACCCACAACACACTTCCTACAACAGTAGTAAACCACTCCATCTTCACATTTGCTTCCACAAACCATCTCACAATGCTCTAAGAACAGAGGGGAGGGTGTGAGTGGGGGAGGTAAACTGAGCAGACAGAAAAGGAAGGCTAGTGTGATTCCCCAACTTCCTCCCATCACAAACACCCCCACAGAACAGGGTCTATGGTGACATCAGTATAGTTTGGGTTCTCATCCCAGCTCTGGAAAAACGTGTCCAAGAGTAGTTTAGCACCAAACAAAGTGAGGACAACAGAGGGTAGAGCCAGACTAGAGGGTGATCTAGGAGACAGCCTGATCATTCTCAGCAGGCCAGAAGCCTCACTCTATTTTAAAGAAATAGCACTGTAAATGATGTATCACATTTTATAACAACTCTTAATTCATCAGTGTCTCAATAAACATCACCTCCACTTGAGGCTGAAGATATCACATCTAAGAATATGGTTTAACTTTTCTAGCGCCAAATAATAGCATCATTATGTTCCAGCCATGTCTGAAGTAGAAACAATGCAATGAAATTTTAATGGGAAAAAAAATCCTTTAAATTCATATGAAAGTTTCTAATTGAAAAAATTAATCCTCTATATTCTCAAAGAAACACACAGGATGCAGACTGTGGTTATTGTTTTAATAAGCAGATAATCCATATTAACGTGTTGTCTTAAGAATTCTTTTTTCAGTTAAACATTTGCCATAACTCAGGGAAATGTTTGCATAACTCAGCATTATTCGAAATCAAAATGCATATACAATCCAATCTGAAAACATTTCAAAGCCTTGCTCCTATCAGATGTTCAGATAGATGAAGAAATTTCATACAAAGCCCCTATTCTTAATGAAAATCCATCTCTCCTTCATCCCTCACCTCTGGCTGATCATGACAAAAAGCTTTTCCCTAAAGAAAGTAGATTGAGTAGGAATGTGGAAAGAGAGACATAATGTGTATTCAACCCTTTGCCTGCTGCCAGCTCTTGGGATTTTACTGGCTTTGAAATATGTATAAGCTAGGGTGACTGTTGTATTATTCATCAAAGATTTATCAGACCTCTAAACTCAGTTATACACCATGACCATGGAACACTTTAAAATAACAATACTAAAATGTGTAATAAAATAGATATTCTTATTTTAAAAATGCTCTCTAGGAAAAGAAAAAAACAGAACAGTTGTTTACAGTTAATATCTAGGACTTTAAGTAAAAATTGTAGCAAGGTTCCCCATTCTCCAACACTTCATCTCTAAACTAATAACTCAGTCTGCAGGGGTCCCTTCCTCACTTAGGGCCCCTATAAAGCAGAATTCACCTGTAAAGAATCAACACCTTTATGATAGGGAAAATTGGATAAAATAGGCAGACAGGGAAAGGATTAGGACTGAGGTCCCTGGGTGGGGAAAGACACATACTTTGGAACAATGCTGGGAATGTCTGACTACAGCAAACCTCCTCAGGTATAAGGTCCCTCTTAAGAATGTAACAGACACCGGGGCGCCTGGGTGGCGCAGTCGGTTAAGCGTCCGACTTCAGCCAGGTCACCATCTCGCAGTCCGTGAGTTTGAGCCCCGCGTCAGGCTCTGGGCTGATGGCTCAGAGCCTGGAGCCTGTTTCAGATTCTGTGTCTCCCTCTCTCTCTGCCCCTCCCCCGTTCATGCTCTGTCTCTCTCTGTCCCAAAAATAAATAAACGTTGGAAAAAAAAAATTTTTAAAAAAAAAAGAATGTAACAGACACCACCTACTCCCCATCAGAGTTCCCTCAGGAATTTGACAATCAAAATACCAAGCTAAACCATAAAACTCATGTTCTATAAGGGACACTATGACCAGTCTGACTCCTCACACAATGGAATTGAGCCAATCAGGAAAGGACAACCCAGCACCTAGAGTTGTCAAGCCAATAAGGGTGGGACCTGAGAAGGAACAGTGGGAAAAGGAGGGGGGGGTGACCAAAACCTCATAAAACAAGGACCCTTGCCTATAGTCATGGGCATTCACTTTTGAATGTCCCCTCTCTTTTAAACAGAGTTTTCCTACTATTCTTATTCTCTAATCTTATACTCTAATAAACTTTTGCCTGCTGCTCGTTTTATTTTGTGTCCATCTCTTCCTTCTTCAAAATGCTGAGACAACGAACCCCTGGTACTGAGGTAAAAAAAAAAAAAAAAAAAAAAAAAAAAAAAAAAAAATCCTGTAATACCTTCATTCAGGAGATAAACATGACAACAAACCTCTGAAAAAGTCATTGTGTCCCAAAAAATTGAATTATCTTTTAAAAAAGGAAAGGAATAGAAAGCACTCTACTATTCCTTTTAGTCCTAGCTTTTAGTTTTTGTTTGTTAAATGGAAGAGGATTGGCAGTCATCCAATACAACTTTCCAGTTGTACAAATCATACTGATGGGACTGCACAGATTTAACTGTACAGATCTGAGCCTCAGCAATGCTGTGACTTGGCCAAGATCACCACTAGATAATCATATTCATTAGTTTATTCAACAAATAGGTAGCGTCCCTAAAATGTGCTAAGCATTGTCTTTTATATGACAATGTGTATAGTGTACAGTGTATTCATACATAAGAAGACAGTGTGTACTGTGTATAGTGATAAGTAAAGCTGCCCTGGCCACTGCCCTCCTGGGGCTCAGTGGCTTTGACAACAACTAGGGTGTGTACCTCCACTGTCGACTCCTAGCCCTGGGGCCAGGCCCAGTCCATGAGGAGGTTTACACCTATTAGAGGTGAAAGGAAAAAATACAGAGTGCAGATTTCCATGGAGCTGAATGTGCTTAACTTTAAAAGGAGTCCTTTGTCCCAAGACTATTGTCCTTATTTTGTTCTGCTAAGATTTTCTTCCCTTTTATGAAATGATGGTGACAAAAATGGTAGGGGCTTTTTTATGTCCTCACTTAGAAAAGCATGGGACACCTGGGTGGCTCAGTTGGTTAGTCACCTGACTTGAGCTCAGTTCATGATCTTGTGGCTCATGAGTTTAAGTCCCATACTGGGCTCTGTACTGACAGCACAGAGCCCACTTCGGATCCTCTGTCTCCCTCTCTCTCTGCCCCTCCCCTGCTTCTTCTTCTTCTTCTTCTTCTTCTTCTTCTTCTTCTTCTTCTCTCTCTCTCTCTCTCCCCCCATCTCTCTTTCTCAAAAATAAATAAACATTAAAAAAATTTTTCTTTTTAAAATCTGCTGCTTTGTGAAGTCCAAGCCTGGATGCTCTGCTTTGCACCACAACACCCTCTCTCATGGGGGCTCCACAGATGCAGTGGTTCTCTCACAAAAGCAAAGGCAGGAAGCCTCCAACTGGGAGTCACTTGACCTGGGCTGGGTTTGGCAGCTATTTCTTCCTACATCTGGAACTCCAGCTTGAAAAAGTATGTGAACACAGTTAATAAAGTGTGTCCCTGGCTCTACGATGAACCATTACTGAGAATGGAGAGCTGGGCCACCAAGACTGAGCCAAAAAACTCTTCCTTTATGAAATGAATTAATTAGCTAATATTTGTGGAGTGCTTGAAAGTGGTAGAGGGTTATGTCCACACTGTATGACATCAAGATTACAGAAACATGATTAGAATTGTGTACCTGCAGAAAAAGCACTTCAAGAAATCTCTAAGGGTACATCGTTAAACCCGACATAAATAAGCAAGCCTCTTGTAACGTCCTGGTTGTGTTTCCTCCTGAGCTAAGGATCAAGAACTCTGCAAGTAGCCTCCCTCCCTTCTGGATCCATGAACAGCAGTGGTCTTGTTCCTATTGTTGGATTTTTCACCTTAGCTTATCCCAATTCTGGGCCCTTCTGCCAGAGCAAAGGGGAAAGCCAGGAGAAGTGAAAGGCAGTTTCATAAACGCCTCAGCATTGAGTATTAAAGCATGGCTCTTTTTCATCCTCTGTTGTCACTCAAACTCCACTGTGCTCCCAGTGGGAAATGCTTACTCCCAAAAGTTGTGTCTTATAAAATTTCTACAATCATAACAGTGACCATTTACTGTGTGTTTTCCCATTCTTACAGCAATCCTTATAAATAGGTAGCATCATCCTCAATTTCTAGTTGAAGAAATTGAGACCTAAAGATACTAAGTAACTTGACCAAAGTCACAGAGTTTAGGACTTGCAGCGATTCCCAAGCCCTGCTCTTAAACCATGACATTGTTCAGCCTCCTCCAAAAGTCCTAAAGCATAAGGAACCCAAGCAGGTTTCCTCTCCAAATGAAAACTAAATCTATTCCAGTGGATGCTGTGATACAGCTGTTGTGCTCATCTCCTCATTTCTGGGGCTGCTGGGAATGTGGTCTACTGAAAGCTCACAGCTTCGTCCCTCTACAGGCATTGCCAGTTGCACCTGGGGCTTCAGCCAGCACCCAGTGACTGGCTGATGATGCAAATAAATGCCAGGTCCTTCTGCTTCAACCTGGGGCACCTTTAAATGCTATCCCACTTCAGAGTGCACCATGGGATCAGCAAAGGCCTTGGCTGCCACTACATCCCAGTTCACCTTCCCCCTTGGCCCAATCTCACCTTTTTTAAAACCACTTGCATGCAAACCTAATTCCCAGGGAAGCTAGAATATACGTTGTATTGTATATTATACATAACGTACAACATATGTATTGTATTCACATATGATTTTACAGAGCACTTATTATTAGAACAAATGCTATACTAAAGGTTTCTCTATAACAAGAAATTTGTTTTACCAAACTACCTATAATTAAAAGTTCCAAATGCCCCCACCTGGCCTGAAATATTGAACATGATATGCTGTAAGAAACCTTCTGTCCCTCTTATTGATTATTGATATTCTATTATTTTTTTTTATTTTTTTTTTTAATTTTTTTTTTCAACGTTTATTTATTTTTGGGACAGAGAGAGAGACAGAGCATGAACGGGGGAGGGGCAGAGAGAGAGAGGGAGACACAGAATCAGAAACAGGCTCCAGGCTCTGAGCCATCATGAGCCATCAGCCCAGAGCCTGACGCGGGGCTCGAACTCACGGACCGTGAGATCGTGACCTGGCTGAAGTCGGACGCTTAACCGACTGCGCCACCCAGGCGCCCCGATATTCTATTATTAATATTCAAGCCATGAAAACACTTGAGGACAATATCCTTGTTTTGAATGATGAGGCTGCTGAATGGAGGGCTGGACAATGGGAAGAAGTTAAGTCCAGTGGGGAGACAGGATTTGGGGAAATATGGGAAATATTTTGGAGAAAGACCATCATCTTCCTGATTATCTCCTATCTTTTGTATCAATGGATCATTTGTCACTTAATCATAAAATTGACAATCTAGAATTGTACTGTCCAATTCATTAGCCACTAATTAGCCACATAGGGCTATTTAAAGTTAATTCAAAAAGTTAAAAGTTTAGTTTCTCAGTCACACTAACCATATTTCAAATCATCAATGGCCACGTGTGATTAGTGGGGCTACCATTCTGGACAGCACAAGATGTAAACATGCTCATCACTGCTAAAATGTTCTTTTGGCACTAGTCTAAAATGAAAAACATTTTGTCCTATTTAGACATTAAAGATTACTGCTTTAAACTAATCACTACTAAATAGTCTCTATATTCCTGTGGAACAAGAATAGTCCCTTTGATGACAATTCACATGAGATTCCTCTTTACTATTGAATTACTGAGAACAAAGCCACCAGTCAATATATAACTCTACCCAGAACTCAGGCTCTGTGCAAATGAATAGTCCACCTGTCTGAACAGGCAGGCCACAATTATATCTACTGAAGATATCATTAAGAGAAAAGTGGAGTCAGCTTTCTGATATGCATGACTATGAGACAGAGTCCATAAATTCTGCAGGGACAATAACACATAGAACTACTGTCCTCACATTACAGAAAACCATTGCCCAGAGGTGGCAGCCTATGTAACATAGTGCAGGAAAGGGTTAACATAACACAGTGGGCCTGACTGCCAACCCTTGAAAGACCTGCTAATAAGGTCGGCCCCTGGCTGGTGTCAAGGAACTTGGATTTCAGGAAGATTCCCACCACCCCCAGAACTAAGAGTGCCTATTATGCCTAAACTCTTTCTACAAACAAAATGGTTTATGCTGAACACCTGCTTTCCCTCTGGAGTCTGGAATTTTGGTATGTGACAAGCAGAGGCCGCCTACATGACCCAATAAAAACCCTGGGTGCTGAATCTCTAATGAGCTTCCAGAGTTGGCATTTTTCACATATGCTGTCATAACCCTTTCCCAGGGGAATTAAGACACATCCTATGTAACTCTGCTTTAGAGAACCCTTGGAGATTGCAACCTGGTTTCCCGAGAACTGGTTGCCCCATGAGCCTTTTCTCTTTGCTGATTTGGCTTTGATTCTTTTCACTGCAATAAATCATTGCCATAAGTACTACTTGGTGACCCCAACACAGATATTATCCCTCATAGACTATTCTCCTAATAAACTCCGGGTGGCAGAGAGGAGTATTCATTCCTCCCTAGAACCCAAGGCAAGTACCCTGGTGCACCCTGCCATCTGTGCGGAAGACCAGTCACTCACTAACATGGTGACACCTATCACTTACGTGCATAGAACAAGTATTATATCAAGTCTCTTCTGCGTCCCCTGAGATTCATTACTCGGGTGATGACCAGACTTTTTTGCCTATTCCTACCTTTCATAAATTCTTAAGAAATATCTTAATACAGGGCCAAGCACACAAAAATCATCTGAAGTTTTAACACAAAAAAGCGAATGAAAATCCATCAAAATGATTAATGGGGAATGATTAATTATTTGGGCTCATTTACTTAAGGTGTAGACTATAGGCAAGTTCAGACAACCTGCAGGACAACAGTGATTTATCCAGGCATCTGTAGGGGATCCAACCCTTTTCCTGTTGGATAAATGAAAAATAGTCTTCTCTTATACCTGGGAATTCTGCCTAACAATGGAGAGTGGGAATTCTCAGTATTCTTCAGAAAGGATCCCAAAAGCTAGATGTAAGGATAAAAAGAACCCCAGGCTTATTGTCAAGAACTAACAATTTTGTTCCTCTAAAAAGATATGACTTTAACATTGGACAAATATGTTTCTGACTCAGCCACATGCCAATTATATTTTAGATGAAAATTTCTGTCAAGACTAACTTCACAAACCAAAAGTCACTCTGATATGACACTGCCAATAGGATAGAAAACTTCTGACTCCTGATAGCCCATCATAAAATTAAAAGTTCTTTCCCAATGAACCAATAAATATGGCTACTACCTATCTGGTGTTAATTAAATTCACTATGATATTATCTCATTTAACTAAATAACCTAGTGAGAATAGTACTATTACTCCCAATCAATAGGCATAAAACAGGCAGAGAACTAAGGAAACTTGCCCAAGGATAAGCAAATAAGAGGGAAGTCAAGCCTGAAACAGGTTGGCCAACTCTAGAGCCAGTACTCCTAGCCACTAGACTAGACATTGCCCCAGTCACCTGGACCTTGAAGAAAAATTGAGTGAGGCCACAACATATGCTTCAGCTCTTTCTTCAAAGAACTATGGGCTGCTTCCAAGAATATACTAGATTTTCCTTGTGTATAACCTACTTCTAGGAATACAGCAGCCCACTGGACAGAGGATTTTAATGCTCTGTGTTACTGGGGCACCCTTGGTAGTAAACTGCTTCTTTTAAGTACAAAGCGACCCTAAAAGAATTCCTCCATCTTTTCAAACTATGAAATTAACAACATAGGCACTCACATGCAAAGAGAGTGAAATACTTTTAAATAAGAGTATGTAGACAAGTAAGGATATACAGCAGTGATCCTGGAAAAGTGAAGACCTATAACCTTCCCCTACCAACTCAAGGGGCAGGTCTCACTATGATCTGTCTAGGATCTAATCATTGGAGGCCAAGGATGTTACCAACATGGCTTCTGGTGACAAAACAGTTCTCAGGGAAAGATGATCATTATGGGTGAGGCCGTTTTCAACAAGGGGCCTGTGGTATGCAGAATCTAAGGTGGCCTCAAGTTTTCTGCCCCCTGGTATACACACCTTCTAAGTGTTTCTAGGAAAGGATTTTATAGATGTTATTAAATTCCCTAACAGTTGACTTTAAATTAGAGAAATTATCTCAGTTGGGCCTGACCTAATCAGGTGAGCTCTTTTGAAAAATCAGAGGTAGTCAAAGAAGGAGCAGACACCTCCAATCAGCCTTGAAGAAGTAAACTGCCATGTTGTGGAGAGGGCCATATGGCAGAGAAGACGGCAGTCTCTAGGAGTCCTCAGCTCTACAACCACAGGAAACCAAATTCTGCCAACAACCAGTGAGCTTAGAAGAGGACTCAGAGCCTCCAGATGAAAATATAGCATGTGGACAACAGCTTGATTACAGCTTTATGAGGACTTGAGCAAAAAGCCAGCTAGGCTGTGCCTAGACTCCTAACTCACAGAAACTAAGATGACATGTGTGCTGTTTTAAGCCACTAAGCTTGGGACAATCTGTTATGCAACAAGAGTAAACTAATACAGGGCCCAGCTCAGAAGCAAACAAACCTGAATGCTGTGTGTTACAGCTCAGGATTACAAGCATGTGAAGGTGTAAATGTAGGAAACAGAAAAAACATCAGAGTTCCAGCTCTGAAAATATCCTTTTTCACCCCTGTTGGAACCAGAGAAGCCAGGCAGAGAACCAAAATGGACAGGTGGAAGGAGAATAAAATCACAGAACCACTCTCCTGCATGTTTGTGGAAGCAGTTAATTAAATCGTGTTATTTGTCTGGTGATGTCCCTGCCTTCTTAGCCTTATTAACTCAAAGGGCTTTCTCCTTTTCCCTCTCAGGGACCACATGACAGCACTGGCAAAAGCCCATGAACTGGGCCCAGTGTTAACAATTTTGCTGAAACCACTGGCACCTGGGAAGCAAAGCAAGGCAGTGTGTGATTTGCCAGTCACTGCCTAATGTAACAACATGTTTCTAGTCTTATCAAGTCTACTGTTTATTTGATAATTCCTAAGATATGTCCTAAAAGTCCAAATTCTCCAATGCTTTTTCTAGTAATTTTTTAAAACTGACTCAGAGCTTTCCACATTTTTCCCTTTTGGGTTGGTAAAGTACTCCGCTTATATTACCAATTTATCCTGTCAAGAACTCTATCCTTATCCCTGAATTACAGGTGGGGAACTAAAACCCAGGACTACCATTAGAATTATCCAGAGCCATAAAGTGAATTCCAGATGGGCTGGAGTATCCCCAGTGCTCTTTCCTCTAAGCAATTATATAATTCTTTAGTGTGGGTGTGTGTGTGTGTGTGTGCGTGTGAGAGAGAGAGAGAGAGAGAGAGAGAGAGAGAGAGAGTGTGTGTGAGTATATGTGTATACATATTTTACTTGCTTGTTTCTTCAGGGGTCATTTCCACAGTCTGGATAAGCTATCTCAATAGCTTAAAAATTCAGTGATTCAGAACAAACCATTGCTACATGTAACATCATGGATTAAACACAAATACAATGCTGCTTGAAGGAAACTGGACATAGATGAGCACATTTTGTATAATTCTACTTAAATTTTTAAAAACAGACAAAATATCCTGTTAGAAGTCAGAGAGCACTACCTTTTCAGGAAGTTAGTGACGGGAAGTCCTCTAGGGTGCTGGTAATTTCTCCACCTTGATACTGGCTAAATGAGTGTGAGTACTTGGTGACACTTTACTGAATTGTACACTGGTGATCTGTACGCTTTTCTGTATGTATGCTATGCTCCATTAAAAAATTGTTGTAAAAGATGTATAGTGGTTCCACCCATGGTGCAGGTCTCAAATTCATGAAGTAATTGAAAACTCTCCCTTTTACTCTGTGCTCCAACTGCCTGGGAAAAAAGGAGAGGAGTTAAGTGAACACTTGGGAAGCACTTACTTTTGCTAGACATTTTGCTGTAGAAGTCCAAGACCAGTGTACTAGCTAACACAGTTAGATTCTCGTGAGCCTTCTTCTACCAGGTCACAGGCTGCCAACTTCTTGTAACCTCACAAGGCAGAAAGAGGAGGAGAAAGTGCCCTAGGGTCTCTTATAAGGACAATAATCCATGCAAGTGGGCTCCACCCTCATGAATGACTTCTCTCCCCAAGGCCCCACCTCCTAATACCAACACATTGGTTAGAATGAACTTAGCATGAACTTAGCACATGGAGAGGGTGTGGGATACAAACCTGCAGTCAACTGCACACACTTCATCTCTATTCTTATAACAAGACTGTGAGATATCAATTACCATCCACAATTACAGATGAGGAAGCTGAGGCTCAGAACGTGTAATACACTTGTCCAAGGTCATGCAGCAAGTAAGCAATGGAGCCCAGGTCTGTCTGCCTAGGTCAGTAATGCTCTTTCCGTTACATCTTGCTGAAAATCACTGCAGGTTGGGGTTTATAAAAAATCTTTAGTCCTGAGGTCTCACATGCAAAAGAGTTTGGGAAAGCTAGAAATTACTTTCCCAAAATTCAAAACCCAGTCCAAGGTGAAATATTTGCAGCAGTTCCTGGAAGTCACTCATTTAGAAGGAGATAGAGGCACTTGGCCCATCTTGGCTCATCACATGACATGTGCTTGAAAATGAAATCTCTTCTTATGAACCACTCCCTCTCAAAGATTTAAAATAACTCTCAGTGTCTGAAAGATCCTCTTCAACTGTATGAGAGTACATTAGCCCCTGCCTTAAACACACAGGCAAGACTCACAAACCCTGACCTTATTCATTCCAGGAAATACATTTAAATAGCAAAGAAAAAAAATAGTCAACAAAATGAAAAAGCAACCTGAAGAATGGGATAAAATATATGCAAACCATCTCTCTGAGAAGGGATTAATTTCCAAAATATATAAGGAACTCATACAATCGAACAGGAAAGAAAAAAAAGTGATTTAAAACGGGCAGAGGACCTGAATAGACAATTTTCTAAAGAACACATACAGATGGCCAAAAGACAAATGAAAAGATGCCCAACATCATTAATCATCAGGGAAATGCAAATCAAAGCCAAAGGGAGATATCCCTCACACCTATTAGGATGGCTATTATCAAAAAGACAAAAGATTACAATTGTTGGGGAAGATGTGGAGAAAAGGGAACCCTTGTGCACTGCTGGTGGAAATGTAAATTGGTACAGCCACTACAGAAAACAATATAGAGGATCCTCAAAAATTAAAAATAGAGCGACTATATGATCCAGCAATCTCACTTCTGCATACATAACCAAAGGAAATGAAAACAGGATATTGAAAAGATATCTGCATCCCCTTTTGCATTGCAGAATCATCCACTAGCCAAGACATGGAAACAATCTGAGTATCCATTAGCAGATGAATAAAGAAGATACATACAATGGAATACTATTCAGCCATAAGAAAGAAATCCTGCTATTTGCATCAACAGGGATGGACCTTGAGGGTATTATGCTCAACCATTAAAAAAACCAAAGAAAGACAAATTCTGTATAATCTCATTTATATGTGGAATCTAAAAAAAAGCCAAACTCATGGAAACAAAGAGTACAATAGTGGTTGCCTGGGGCTTGGGACAAGGGAAAATGGGGAGATGGTGGTCAGAGGGTACAAACTTCCAGTTACAAGATAGTAAGTTCTGGGGATCAAATGTACAGCATGGTAACTATAGTCAAAATACTGTATTATGTATTTAAAAGTTGTTAAGAGAGATCTTAAATGTTCTCACTACACACACACACACACACACACACACACACACACACAAATGGTGATTACGTGAGATGATGAAAATGTCAACTAGCCATATTGTGGTAATAATTTCATGATACAGGGGTCTCCCGTTATCCACAGGGATATGTTCCAAGACCCCCAGGGGATGCCTGAAACCACGGATAGTACCCAACTCTGTATATACTGCTTCTTCCTGCACATACATACCTCTGATAAAGTTTGATTTGTAAATTAAGTAACAGCAAGAAAATAACAATAACTAATAATAAAATAGAACAATTATAACAATATACTGTAGTAACAGTTATGTGACAGGCGCCTGTGTGGCTCAGTCAGTTAAGTGTCCAACTTCAGCTCAGGTCATGATCTCACAGTTCGTGGGTTCGAGTCCCTTGTGGGGCTCTTTGTTGACAGCGTGGAGCCTGGAGACTGTTTCAGCTTCTGTGTCTCCCTCTCTTTCTGCCCCGCCCCTGCTCGCACTCTGTCTCTTTCTCTCTCACAAAAATAAGTAAATGTTAAAAAAATTTTTTTACAGTTATGTGAATGTGGTCTCTCTCCCTCAAAATATTTTATTGTACTGTACTCACCTTTCTTGTGATGCTGTGAGATGACAAAATGCCTACACGATGAGTCAAGTGAATGACGTAGTCACTGCGATGTAGAGTTAGGCTATTATTCACCTTCTGATGATTCGTCAGAAGGAGGTGGAAAACTGAAACCAGGAAAGCAAGACCGAAACCGCGGCTGACAGGGACTACCGTATACACGGATATCAAGTCATCGGGTTGTACACCGTAAATGTACACAATATTATATACAAAAAAATATAAATAAGTAAGTAAATAAATAAACAAACAAATAAATAAATACCACTGCAGTCTATGGTCAGAAAACACACTCAGTTGTCTGGTTGCTTCAGACAGTATGTAACATTCTTCCATCTAATTCATATGCTTCCTGTACCAAGGGGGCGGGGGAGTATTAAGTGGATTTAAATCTTTTTAGATAGAGGCACCTGGGTGGCTCAGTCGGTTGAGCATCTGACTCTTAATTTCAGCTCAGGTCACTATCTCACAGGTTCCTGGGATGAAGCCCTACATCAGCCCACACTGTCAGCACAGACCCTGCTTGGGATGTTCTCTCCGCCCCTCCTCTGCTCTCATGTGCGTGTTCTCTCTCTCTCTCTCTCTCTCTCAAAAAATAAACATTTTAAAATAAATAAGTAAACCTTTTTTAGATAATTCAGTTTGAGACAAAATGAAAAATCCTTCCAGAAGCCTGCACTCAGGAACCTGTTCTCTTTTCACCAAGAGGACCAACATTCCTCTCTTCCTCCCACCAAACTCTCAGTGTGTCCGACTTCAGTGAAGTGATACAAAGAAAGCAATAGGACTAATAGCATTCATTCTAAGATCAGTTTTCTAAGGTGGTCATCTTTTTAAAGTAAAGCTTTTTATCCACATAAACTCCTACTAGATGAAATATGACTTCAGCCTGTGTACCCAAGGAAATTAAAGAATTCCAGTACTGAGGGAAGAGGGATGCTATTATCACTTCTTTAAAAAGGTAGCTACTGGGGCGCCTGGGTGGCGCAGTCGGTTAAGCGTCCGACTTCAGCCAGGTCACGATCTCGCAGTCCGGGAGTTCGAGCCCCGTGTCAGGCTCTGGGCTGATGGCTCAGAGCCTGGAGCCTGTTTCCGATTCTGTGTCTCCCTCTCTCTCTGCCCCTCCCCCGTTCATGCTCTGTCTCTCTCTGTCCCCAAAATAAATAAACGTTGGAAAAAAAAATTTTTTTTAATAAATAAATAAAAAGGTAGCTACTGACCACGATGGAAAGAGTGTCACTGTTTGACTCCTTACAACACCTAGAAGATGATTTCAGGATGATGGCCATGAGTCATGCTCCTTGATCCCTAAGTGGTTTGATCATTATGGTTTTTCCCTATTTCTAGATTGACAAGGTTTCAATAACTTATAGTCATATATATATATTTGAAATATATATATGCAGGCAATATTTCAAATGTCATACCAAAATGCTGTAGGAGAGCTGATGTTTAAATAAAAGGTGGGATGGCTCCATCAGGGGTGGCTCAGTCGGTTAAGTGTCCGACTTCTGTTCAGGTCATGATCTTACAGTTCGTGTTCAAGCTCTGTGTCGGGCTCTGTGCTGACAGCTCAGAGAGCCTGGAGCCTGCTTCAGATCCTGTCTCTCTGCCCCTCCCAACTTGCACTCTGTCTCTGTGTCTCTCTCAAAAAAAATAATAATAATAAACATTAAAAAAATGTTTTAAATAAATAAATACATGATGAAAGAATTGTAACTTAGCTAGAATATATAGCAATGATCTCCACATACCCATTCTTTTGTAAGACCACTTCACTTCTTGCTTTCCATTTCCATTGTTTTACATTTACTTATATAAGCACAAAGTAAAAACAAATCAGGGACTAGATTTATGCTCATTAGAATGTCAGTGATCTGGTACCACTGTTAATAGGGGTCTAAACCTTGATGATGAAATCTTTGGCACAGTGTGGGCTTACAATACC